>NC_025704.1:6953937-6997704 GCF_000633955.1 Camelina sativa | reverse complement strand
TGATTCCGATCCTCGTATTGTTTACTTGGAGATGACAGCCGCTGAGGTTCTCAGCGAAGGCAAAGAGCTTTTGCTTTCTCGTGATCTGATGGAGAGAGTGTTAATCGATCGTCTCTCCGGCGACTTCTCATCCGCGGAGCCGCCTTTCCCTTACCTACTCGGCTGCTACCGTCGTGCTCACGACGAATCGAAGAAAATCCAGTCTATGAAGGACAAGAGTCTTAGATCGGAGATGGAGATTGTCACTAAACAGGCCAAGAAGCTCGCTGTTTCTTACTGTAGGATTCACTTGGCCAATCCTGACATGTTTGGCAACGCGGATACACCTAGCAGCGGTGGACTTGATACTAGGCTGAAGAAGAAGAACAAGTCTCCTTTGCTGCCGTTGATTTTCGCCGAGGTTGGTTCTGGTTCGTTGGATATGTTTGGAAGTAGTAGCAGTGGGGTTCAGGCTCCTCCGGGGTTTTTGGATGAGTTTTTCAAAGACTCGGATTTTGATAGCTTGGACCCAATTTTAAAGGAGCTTTACGAGGATTTGAGGTCTACGGTTATTAATGTATCAGTGCTTGGAGATTTCCAGCCACCATTGAGTGCACTCAAGTATCTTGTTAGCTTACCAGTAGGAGCTAAATCTCTTGTTAGTCATGAGTGGTGGGTTCCACGTGGCGCCTATATGAACGGTAGAGCCATGGAGTTGACAAGCATTCTCGGCCCTTTCTTCCATATTAGTGCACTGCCTGATAATACGCTTTTCAAGAGTCAACCTGATGTTGGGTGAGTTCGAACTTATATTTCTCGTTTCTCTTTCTTAGAATTCTCTAATCTTTGGGTGGTTTTAGTTATTGAGGTAGTTTGGATAGTAAGAATTGTTATTTACCTTTACTCATTCATAGTAGAGACTTGATCAAAAAAAGTAAAGAAGAACATGTAGTTGGCTTGTAAGATGACACTGCTAGGTGATATACATAAAGCATGATTATACACATCCAGCATAGTTAGGTTAGGTGATCAGTGGACATAACCAACAGAAACATTAGTAAGCTCTCTGTTAAGTTTGGAATATTGTGTTGTCTGCAAATTTAAGGGTTCTCTTAATATATGTCTATTGTTTTTGTGGATATCAGGCAGCAGTGTTTCTCTGAAGCATCGGAACGTCGTCCCGCAGATTTATTATCATCCTTCTCCACAATTAAAAAGTTTATGAACATATTGTACAGCGAGTTGCATGATGTACTGATGATTTTACTTAAAAGTACCGATACCCGTGAGTGTGTTCTACAGTTTCTTGCAGAGGTGATCAATGCAAATGCATCTAGAGGCCATATACAGGTAAACATTCGTATTTAAAAGAAATCTTTTTTTATGAATTGTTCTTGTCTTCTCTCGGTTTCATCAAGTTGGTATTTGTCTTTTTTGCTCAAACCAGCATTTGTAATATGTATGTCTTGTATGACAGGTTGATCCAGTCTCTTGTGCTAGCTCAGGCATGTTTGTTAACCTCAGTGCAGTTATGCTCCGGCTCTGTGAACCATTTTTAGACCCGCATTTAACTAAAAGGGATAAGATTGATCCAAAATATGCTTTCTGTGGCCATCGCTTAAAATTAAGGTATGGTCCTCAAAATATTCTACTTGTATTTCCTCACTGGATTTTTATATTATCGTGATGAGCAAAATTATTTATGATCCACACCAGCGACTTGACTGCTCTCCATGCATCATCCGAAGAAGTTTCTGAGTGGGTTGACAAAGATGCTACGACAAACGCAAATGGTGCTGGGCAAGAAAACGGGAACAAAAGTCGCTTGTTACAATCCAAAGAAGCCACAAGTTCTAGTAGTAATGCTTCTGGGAAAAATGCAAAGCCAGCAACTAAATACACTTTCATTTGTGAATGCTTCTTTATGACTGCAAGGGTCCTTAGTTTGGGTCTCCTAAAAGCACTCTCTGACTTTAAACATCTTTCTCAGGTAACCATCATCACAGTTTTCCGAACCCAAAATATTGAAGATTTTGGACATTTAAAAATGATTTGTGATAAATTATTTGCCGAAAGCTCTTATTTGATTTTGGTGACATATTGTGTTTTCAAGGCGTTTGTTAGTGAAAATGAGAAGGGGCTTTAGTGAAACTTGAACTTAGTCTCACATTTTGATTGTGAAAGAGTCCTTGATGCCTGAATTTGCAGATGATTGTTATTGTATTGTTCTTTACTTTTCTCTTTCCCGCATGACGTAGGACATCTCGAGAGGTGAAGATAATCTTGCACAACTAAAAGCCATGAGAGATCAAGCACCTTCTCCACAGTTGGAACTTGATATATCCCGAATGGAAAAAGAACTAGAGCTGTATTCTCAGGAAAAACTTTGCCATGAGGCCCAAATATTGAGGGTTTGTAATCATATTCTCTGCTCTGACAACGTGTTTGCCTTTTTCTCTGGACCGATAACATGATAGTAATAGCTACTTTATCTCTCTATACTTTATTGAAGGATGGCGATTTTATTCAGCGAGCTCTGTCTTTCTATCGCCTAGTGGTTGTTTGGTTAGTTGGACTAGCTGGTGGCTTTAAGATGCCTTTACCGTCAACTTGTCCCATGGAATTCTCCTGTATGCCTGAGCATTTTGTTGAAGACGCAATGGAGTTACTGATATTTGCTTCAAGAATTCCCAAAGCTTTGGATGGTGTACCACTGGTATGCTTACTTTGTATCTTGCATTAATCGTCTGGTGAAATTCTATCTTTTTACTCGCACTGATGATGGTTGTTCTCTTTTCTTAAGGACGACTTTATGAACTTCATAATTATGTTCATGGCAAGTCCTGAATATGTTAGAAACCCGTATCTCAGAGCAAAAATGGTTGAAGTTCTGAACTGCTGGATGCCTCGTTCAAGGTGATTTCTTCACGAAAGCTATAAAAACCTCAATTTGTGTTGCTAATGCAACAAGTTCTGCAGTAACGTGTTCCACCAATCTCAATTCAACTTTTGTTTGCAGTGGTTCTTCATCTGCCACATCTTCTCTTTTTGAGGGGCATCAGTTATCGCTCGAGTATCTTGTCAGGAATTTACTGAAACTATATGTGGACATTGAGTTCACGGGTTCACACACTCAGGTGATTGCAAGAGAGTTTGTTTAGTGGCTATAATATTTCTGGAGTAACGAGCTTCTCTCTATTGCACAGTACCGAATATGTTAGCTCTGGAAGCCATAATGGCTGTTTGTTCTTGCTTTTAATGTAACTGAAATCTAGTTTTCCAAATACAGTTCTATGACAAGTTCAATATTCGCCACAACATTGCCGAGCTTTTGGAGTATCTCTGGCAGGTGCCTAGTCACCGGAATGCTTGGAGACGGGTAAATTCTTAATAAGCTGGCCATGTCTTTGAACTTCAATTACCATGTTCCAGTGTTGCTAAATTTGATGTGTTACAGATTGCAAAAGATGAAGAGAAGGGCGTGTACTTGAACTTCTTAAACTTCTTAGTCAATGATAGCATCTATCTTCTAGATGAGAGTCTGAACAAAATTCTCGAGATTAAACAAATCGAGGCAGAGATGTCGAACACTGCAGAATGGGAGCAGAGACCAACTCAAGAGAGGCAGGAGAGAACAAGACTTTTCCATTCTCAGGAGAATGTTAGTTGGATTGTCAACTCTTATATCTTGTTTCTTACTATTTACTTGATTCACAATGCACTAAAGAACTTTACTTTGCTCTGCAGATTGTTAGAATCGACATGAAGCTGGCAAATGAAGATGTGACTATGCTTGCATTTACATCTGAGGAGATCACTGCCCCGTTTCTACTCCCTGAGATGGTAACCTGACCCTATTCCTGAAATGGAAACCTACCCGAGGATTACCCAACTGAAGAGTTTGTTTGTTTGTACTTATCCAGGTTGAGAGAGTTGCGAATATGCTTAATTACTTCTTGCTACAACTCGTGGGTCCACAGCGTAAATCATTAAGCTTGAAAGATCCCGAGAAGTATGAGTTCCGTCCAAAACAGTTGCTTAAACAGGTTAGTGATGACTATTACTCAAGTCTCCTCGCCAAATGTGTGAAAAACTTACTGAATATAATTGTGATTACTTTCATGAACTTTGAAGATTGTTCGCATATATGTTAATCTCGCTAGAGGAGACTCAGAAAACATATTCCCTGGTGCCATATCCAGTGATGGCCGATCATATAACGAACAGGTCAGATTCTCCTTCCTAACCAAATCCTCTTTTCATCATAATCTATCTGTCTCTACTGAACGAAACAAGTCCCGGTTATTTTGCAGTTATTCAACGCAGGAGCAGATGTGCTTAGGAGAATAGGCGAAGAAGGAAGAATCATTCAAGAGTTTATGGAGTTAGGCACAAAAGCCAAAGCTGCTGCTTCTGAAGCTCTGGATGCTGAAGCTGCACTTGGCGAAATACCTGACGAGTTCCTTGACCCAATTCAGGTCTTTATCTGTGAAAGAAAAACTCATTTAAGAGAAACCTAAAATCTCATCTCAGGAACATGCTCTAAAGTCTGTTCTTGTTTTTATTTTTTGCAGTACACACTAATGAGAGATCCAGTGATACTTCCAAGCTCAAGAATCACAGTTGATCGACCCATCATCCAACGTCATCTTCTCAGCGACAATGTAAGCATATCTAACACATTGAAGATCAATTACGCACCTCCCTTTCTCTGTTTGATGATTTTGGCTTTGAATCTGATCCTCTTATTTCTGCCGCAGCATGATCCATTTAACCGAGCACATTTGACATCGGATATGTTGATACCGGACATCGAGTTGAAGACGAAAATCGATGAGTTTGTTAAGTCGCATCAGTCTAAGAAACGGACAAGTGGAGAAGATAGCAGCAACAAGGAGAGGATACAGACGACAAGCAGTAATATGTTAATTGATTAATTTATGTGTTCCAAACAGAATGATAACAGAGGCAGCAGAAACACTCTTTTCTAATACTTTTTTGTTAGGCTTTCTTTTCTATTAGAATTGTGACTTTAATATTATGTCTTCAGCTTGTTAATTTATGTCTTAGGGCAGTTTCATGTCTCGGTGAAAAAAAACAGTAAGTAAAAAATTATGGAGCAAATACTATTAAATGGCCATATCATCATGTTTGGAACTGTTTCAGAGTAGCCCAAGTTCGATGTTTACTGAGTTTCTATGTATTTTTACGTGCGTTCATGGATGCATAAGACTGTTGAATCGACACTAATACGTTCGATGGAAGGATGTCTGTAAGACTCATATGACAAAAAAAATATTTGATTACAGGGCAAAGCAACAATGTGAAGCCTATAACACGGAGAAGGGAAAGAAAAAGAGAATACAGTTTCAAAATTAGAAGGAAGCAGAGTGTCGTTTACGTTTAGCAAATTCGTAAGCAATGCTAATTGAGCTTCTACTGTGACGAAGTGAGAACTCAGCCGTCAATATCTCTTTCTCTGATTCCGACAGATCTCCATGACTCCCCTGTTCAAACCATAAAATGTAATAAGCATAACTGAACTGAAGAAAGCTAACTTAAAATAAATTGTGTAGCAGTGTCAATCGGTTTACCAGACGAGTGATTCTGTCAGAGACTGCGTGGTGCATCAGAATCCCTGCAGCCACTGAGACATTGAATGAATCAACCATTCCGTTCATCGGAATGCTACAACACAGATCTGATAACTCCAACGCTTCGTCACTTATTCCCCTGCAAATTAACCGCAAACATTAAGAAATCCTGAACCTGTTTCCAAAAACTATTGCTGATTGAAATTGAGAGATGACATTATTACTTTCCCTCGTTTCCAACAACTATTGCTGTTGGACATGACCAGTCCATATCGTAAATGGAAACCTGTGAGATATTTACCACACCAATAAACTGTCATGCGTACTACTAACATACATTCATTTTACCCCATCAATAATGGTGACAAGAAGAAGATACAAAAAAGGATTTTTTACTGTGTCCATTCCCAAATGAGTTGTGGCAATTCTGTAACCGCGAGACTTCAAAACTTCGAAACATTCTTTAGGTGTGTCCCAAAACTCGATGTCCAGCCATTTCTCAGCTCCCATACTCACATGGCGATTTCCGTTATACCTACACACATACATAATACACAGTCACACACATAAACCAGTATTTGAATTCACAAAATGTGATCAAACCTATTGTACATTTTAGTCAACTATTAGTGATCACCTATGACTCTTGTATCAGTACACAGTTCAAGACACGGTAAGAATCCATTAAAGGGTATGAACCAAAAGCCAACTTATGATCAATCTCTAACTTATGACTCCAATTTTGGACTCTATTACACTGTGTAGATTCCAACTCATAAAGCAGGGGAAATGTAATGATCCTCTCTTATTCCATTCTATGATCCAAGAAACATAACTGCCAACTAATCCTATGAACCAAGAAACAGAAAATGCCAACCTCAAAGTGGGCACCTTTTGGAGCTGTCACAGGAAACAACATGTACAGATTGAATCCCTAACGCATCAGCTGAGCGGAACGTAGCAGAGATGTTTCCAAAGTCAGCAAGACCTTCAACCACAAGACAAACCGAGAAGCTTCGATTCTCCACCACACGCTTAAACCTATCTACCCTCTCTTCCATCATATGAGGACTCACCGCTTCCAACACCTCACGGCTACTAAGATCCACCTCACCGCACTTGAACCTATCCTCGTATGGGAACCATGACCCTCTACAACCACCCTCACCATCGCTCAAAATGCTCCTCCGCTCCATCTTCATCATGCTTCTCGACGCCTCATCACGATTAGTTGTTAGCAATTCCTTCAAAGTATCCTTGGGAGAATCTTCCGGTAAAAGAGCCGCCGCAGTTCCATAACACTGCGCGAATGTCGTAGAGCGAAACGTGCGTCGAGCTGTTCCAATGCCTGTAAGGCGAGAAGTTGCATCAACATCAATACATGAAATCAAACGAATTTGCAAAACATAAAGGTTGAAACTTTAGACGGAAAGAGTGAGAGAGTGAGTACATGGATTTGGAGGGAGAACGGAGAGAGGAGAGAAAGCACGAACTGAGATAAAGGTAATGGAGGAACTAGGGTTTGGAAGATGAACGAATCCAAAAGATGAGATTGAGGAACGGATAAGGAATTTGCAGGAGTTCATGTGTTGCTTTGCCACTTGCCAGTATCGGAGCTTGAGGTTTAAGAGCTTGTTTGATTTAGTTTTCAAGAATTCGAAAATGGAGAAGATAAATCACAGAGCAGAGAGACACACACACAGTCCCAAGGCTCTGGCTCCGATTCAACGACCACCGTCTCGAACCGACCAAGATAAAGTGGTCAGTGTAGTGTAATAATTTCGGTTTAGTATTGGTTCGATTTGGTTTAGTGTAATTTCGATTTAGTATTATTACTCTTGCAGTAATAGTAAACCTTACTACAGTGGAGAGAAGGCACAAAAAGAATCTGCAAAATTACAACTTTGAATCACTTAGAACGTGCTACGTGTTTTTTTTTTCAAATCAGAACAACTTGGGACTTCAAAGTCTTCATCTCCTCCTCATGTCTGCTGATTTGTTTCGAACCGTCTCGAGGATCCTGCAATATTCGAAGAAGAGAGACGAATGACTTCCTTCAAGTCCAACTCTACTGATCCGATTACCTCCGGCAAGATTATTACAAGGGCTTCCTCCTATGACCAAGTCAAACCCTCCATACTCTTCCATAAGTCGCTCAATGGTATGGTTGTCTAGCTTTGTAACATCACTAAACTCTCTCAATATTCCCCTCTGATTCGTCTGCTTCCAAAAGTCACTCAAGATGTTTCGGTTTACGTCTGAAATCTCCACAGACACAACTACATTCATTGGAATCTTGAGACGATGGAGTGCGACTTCTGCACCGCCAATCCCCGTGAAGAGTGAAAGAACGTTGATTCCATTCGGGAACAAAGGCTTGAGGACAGACAAGTGATATGCAACAGTATCAACCTAAAGAAACGGATAAAAAAACACACAAGTTTAGAACCAACCAAAGACTTTCAAACGAAAACTGAACTGACAGAGAGGTCCTTAAGTAATTGAATGTACCTGAAACGAGTTGCCTAAAGACTTGAAGCGATCAGTTCTACTCATTCCTCCTCCTCGAGTGTGATCTATTGGGAAGCCTAGAAGCTTCTCCATCTCATCTGCCTCAAGCGGGGCAAGTTTGTTCGTACCCACCCAGACCAGATTCCATTTTCTGCAACTCGCAAGGACTTCTTTCTGCACACTTTCAGGTGGCACTCCATCATGTCTCTCAAGCTTATCACGTAGTCTGTTTGTAAGCTGAGCACTGGCAATACATGTGACCAAGCAGTTCAACTTCCGTCTTTTATCCCAAGTGGGCCACCATCTCTTGGTCAATGGAAAGGCTTCTTGGATGGTGTAGTGTGGTGGAGGCTGGATTTGGTATCGGTTGTGGATTGGGAGGTTGTGAACATAACCTCTTTTTCTTGCAGCGGCACAAAAATACTTAGAATCAACGAATTCTGGCATGACATCATACAAGTGGCTGGAAATCTTGGCCCAAACACCTTTAGGTGCCATTGCAACGTTCTCATAGTAAAAGTAGGGTGGGCCACGAGCAACATCGGGAATTGGGACTGGTCTGTGTTTCATAAGTCCAGGTTCATTAGGGACACCAAACCCAATCATCGGATTTGGTAGACGGATGAGCTCGTCATTGGCCGTGGCAGTGTTCGGCTTTCTCTCTCTTCTTGATGGCTCATTGTATACTCGCCTCTTTTTGCTGTTAGTTATAAGCTGCACAACCAAAGAGTCAAGCATGAGAAACTGCATAATCTAGGCAAAAGTTCACTGCCGTTTTGGTAATTTTCTTCTATTTAGCCACACACAGTTATAACACAAATGAAGTGTACTACCTACATCAGCTGCAAATTGAAGTAATTACATGTTCTGAAAGAAAGACTGAACCAGTATTAACACAGGCAAAAACAACGAGAGTTGAGGAAGCAATTAGTAACATTCTGTGAAACATTGAGTAGAACTAGAAAAAGGCATCAAACTGTAATATCAAACCAAAGCATCTGATCGAATAAAAAATAGCCAAGGCCAAGGACATCCAGAGTTCAAACTATCAGAGGTAAAATTATGCAAAGATCACAATCCAAGAGCTTTTCAAATTTGAAAGCTACAGTTAATATCTACAAGAATGCAACACAGAACAACGATCTCAGGCATTGTATTACAAAATCAAGTTGAGGTTCTGCATAAAGTTAACAACACAGGTTTTGCCTCTTTTTACCTCTTTTTACCTCTTTATGCAGAACTCAAGAGACTTAGACTTATTACCTCTTTTTTATCTTGTTCTGCAAAAAACTCATCGAACTGCCGTGCCATCTGAGCAGCACAAATGAAGTCTACGACCTCTTCCACACTTGCATCCTTTCCTGTACAGTTTGAGAAGAAACGTGAATACTTGCAAGGATGCTAATTGGATCGATGAACAAGTAAACGTCTAACAGATCTAAACAGAAAGATAAGAAATTTTTGAAGTATATTGATAAATAATTAATCGAGAGCGTACCACATCTCTCTATAGCTTTAGCAGCTTCTTCCCTCGAATAGTCCATCTTGATCAAATCGTGGAGTATACTATCTTCATTCGAGTAGTTTAGTTTACCCTGTCATTTTCCAAAACAGATAAGAAGACAACATACAGTCATACACAATCAACTTCTTAAAAATGTAAGACATGAGCATTGTATTGAATGTAAAAAATTATGCAGAAAATGTTATAACCAAGTAAAGGTTTGAAACTTGGATTGAAAAATTGTACCTCATCATCTGAGGATAATGTATAGAGATTGTCATCATCATTAGTGTTGATGTTCTCTTCTTTTGGTTCGCTCATTTTCTCCACCTCCTAATGAAACAGTAACGACCTTCTATTACATGAAATACTAAATTTTCATGTCAACATACAATTTAATTGTAATGTTTACTTACAGCATAAGTAAGAAGTGCATTTGTTAACTCATCAATATTTTCGTCTCCTGCATAGTATCAGGGAAAGTTCAGTAAAAACCTCATTAAAAGATTTCACAATTCCTGGAAAAAAAAAAAGAGCAAAGAGATATGTCATTACCGTATTCTTGTATAGCTTTTAAGACATTTTCCTCAGTAAACCCCATCCCAATAAGATGATTGATAACTTTGGATTTTGAAGAACTAGGTTCATCGCTTGTCTTCACAAATAAACATTAAGTGGAATTAAAATTAGATACAAGCACTTTGTGACCATGAACATGAAATGAAAATATAGAAAATCAAAGTAACATGACAAATTACGCCAAATAGGAGACTCACAGAAAACTTGAAGAGAGTTTCAAGAATCAGCATAGGTTCTGAAGTCGGTCCTGCAAATTATTAACATCTCATCGATTGACAGAATTCAGAAATGCATATCTCAGATATTACACAAATCAGAAAATAGACTCACCACCAGTTTCTTCAATTGCTCTAACAATCATTTCACTTGGAAACCCCATCTCAATAAAACTAGCAAACATCTCATCAGAGATTCCCTTCTGAATAAAGTCTGGCGAGGTTGTCTAATCACAAAAACAAAAACACGGTTATCATTGCTTCAGCGTGAAAGAAACAAGTTAGAATTGCAATTGTTCTTAAGAAATTGAGTAAGCACTTACACCAGCAGGTCCACCTGAGGTTTCAGACATAGAATGCACGGGAGAAGATTGATAGTTATCGATCTCAAGTTCATCATCTGAATTCCAAATCTCATCACCACCAGAATGTTCCACCTAAATCAACATTGAACAAACATTAAAAAAGAAACTTGTTCTTTAGCGTGAAAGAGACAAGCTATTATTGCTTCAGCGTGAAAGAAACAAGTTAGTATTGAAATTTTTCTTTAGGATTCAGTAAGCACTTACACCAGCAGGTCCACCTGATGTCTCAGACATAGAATGCATCGGAGAAGATTGATAGTTATCTATCTCACGTTCAAGTTCATCATCTGAATTCCAAATCTCATCACTGTCATCACCACCAGAATGTTCCACCTAAAGCAACATTGAACAAACATAGAAAACTTGGAACTTTTACCGTTTTCATTTCCAGAATCACAACTGCTGATAGATAACAAAGGTGGTGACAATACCATTTCTGCAGTAAACGTCGATGTATTTACCAGTACTGTTCCCCAACAACAACAAAACCTGCCAATATATAATCATGAGTGCAATTTCAATCTCGACCCATTAGATTAGTTGCTTTCTAAATCAAAATCCTAACAAAAGTTCATTTCCTCACTGCAATCTTTAAAGCTTGAGAATGTTTCAGCTTTCTAAGCCCCTATAAGTCTTAACCAACAAAAACGATGTATAGACATGGATAAAGTGCAACAACCCATAAAAAAGGATCAATCTTTAATGAGATCAGTCATCAGGTCCGAGAAATCAAAAGTCAAAAATGCGTAACAATGTAAGTTACAAGCAAGAAAACACCAGAGAGTACCCTGAGAGAGAGAGAGAGAGAGAGAGAGAGAGATCGGCTGCTTGCGGAGGTTGTGGTAAAGCTAGATTTCAGCTGAGTAGCCAAATGCGAGTGAACAGAACAAAGTTGCGATGGAATGAAACCCTAAAACGAAGATAAAAAAAAAAAAAAGGAAGACTGAGAAATTTAAGCAGAGGGAACATATGAGAGACGATACAGAAGAAATTAGGAAACTTTTTGAAGAAGATGAAGAGTCAAAGAGAGTCAAAGCTTTTTTAACAGAAAATTACAAGAAAATCCAATTTCTCATTCTATTCTCACCTTTGAAACTCATATTTTTGTTATTACTCAAAATAACCCTAATTTCATAAACATTATACAAAACTTATTTTGATGATTCACCTTGTTTTGTTTAATAGAATAACAATTTTACTTTTTCATCTACATTAAAATTCAAAGAAATCGTTTCATTTGTTGTTAATTTCATATTCAATTTTGTTAACCAAAAATCACAAAATGGACATTATAGAAATTTGTGGTCACATCTATGAATATATCAATACTTATGGGTTCTTCAGAGAGAGTTATGAGAAACTTTGGGGTAAAGTTGTAATTTAAAAAGTTAAAGACCCGTACAGAAAAAAATATGGAAAGGATATACAAAATTACATGTACCTGCACAAGTCAAAGGAGTAATTTGTTTGTCAGGTCGTTTACATATCTTATAAAAACATATGAATAATTCAGCAACACTTCACAATATCATTTTTTTTCTTTGATAGCACTTCGAAAACCAAAGATTTCATCACCTAATAAACTCTTTTACAAAGGTAATAATACATCACGCCAAACCTAAAGAATGTATAAAACTCAGATATCAGTTCATCATTATATATACTTTTTTAGCATAAATTCACAATAACTTCATGTTTTTAGTATCTAGTGGATGCCAACTCATTTTTAGCTGGCATCCACTATTTTTTGTCTTTATCTTCTTAAAATTATACATTGATAATAAATATGAGATAATTATTTGTGCAGGTAAAATACACAAAATTATACTAAAATTGACTCTATTACTACCATAAAATTTGGTCACAAGTTCCTAAAAAGAGATATCATATCTGAATAGAAGTCAATTTATTGCTCATTTATTTCTTAATTGTTGAGAAATGATGTTTTGATTTCCCAATTCAAGAACACTCCCAATCTTAAAATTTAGTGATTAACATTGGATAATATAAATGCTTCAGTTTTTGTGTTCAACAATTTTCTATAACTTTTAAAGCATTTAAACATTTCTTTCTATGTTTACAATTTATCATCATTGCTAGCTATTTAAAAATACACAGATTTTTTTTCAAATATCGTTTAAAACAAACTTAAAAATGTATAAAAAAATTCATCCATGACACTTCATCGAATCTAACCTCGGACGTGATTGATGATATCTAGGCTCGTTCAAACTGGATATAAATTGTAAAAGATGCACTTAAGAATGTTCAATTATACTCCTAAAAATGAGTTTTGCAGTTTGTAAACCTATATATATATATATAATTACAATACATGACCTATGTTCATGAATGTAGTGCAAGTAAAGGTCTTTCAAAGAGATGAGAGGAAACACCGCTATAAAATATACGGAATCTTACCGGAGATTTGTAATGAGAGGAATCGATCACATTCACGGTTCACAGAAATTGTGTGTTTTTTTTACATTTCACAACCTAAAAAAATGAAAACTTTTGAATAAGACGAAGAAGAGAGTCAAAGCTTTTTTAGAGAAAATTACAAGAAAACCCAATTTCTCATTCTTTTCTCAGCTTTGAAGCTCATATTTTTGATATTACTCAAAATAACCCTAATTTCATAAACATTATACAAAACTTGTTTTGATGATTCACCTGGTTTTGTTTAATAGAATAACAATTTTAATTTTTCATCTACATTTGAAATTCAAAGAGATCTTTTCATTTGTTGGTACTTTCATATTCAATTTTGTTAAAAAAAAAATCACAAAATGGATATTATAGAAATTTGTGGTCACATCTATGAATTTTCCAATACCTAGGGGTTCTTCAGAGAGACTTATGAGAAACTTTTGGGTGAAAATTGTAATTTTAAAAGTTAAAGAGCCGTGCAAAAAAAAAATGGGGAGGATATACAAAATTACATGTACACTACCTGCACAAGTCAAAGGCCGTTACATATCATATACTAATTTGTTTTGTGAGGTCGTTGCATATCTATAAAAAAACATATGAACAATTCAGCAAAACTTTCACTATCATTTTTTATCTTGATAGCACTAACCAAACATTTCATCACCTAATATTATCTCTTATACAAGGTAATAATACGTCACCCCAAACCTAAAAATTTGTATAAAAACTTAGATATATATCAGCCTCGTTCAAAGCACCATATCATTAACCCAAACAACCTGTCAACAACCTACATGAATAACGATGGGCTCTCATAGACCTTTTCTTTTAGACTTTTATTAACAGATCTTAAAAGCCCATTTCAAGATCCAGTTCAAACTTGTTCTTATAGAAAAATTAAATCCATAAAAATGTGAATAGGGAAAAATAAAGGAAGCAATGAAGAGACAGCGAAACAAAAAAGTGTAGAACGTTCGTTGCAAAAACCATATCATCATCACATGCAAAAAGCGTATAATCTGTATCATAATTTTGAAAACAAAAGATATAAATAATAGTAACAACTTTTATAAAGAAGAGTCTAATACTAATAAATGTGTAGTATAGAAGACATAGAGCGTGATGTTCTGGATATGTCTGGATTTCTTTAAACTAAAGTATGCTTTTTTTGTCAGCTCCTCAACCCCTTGACTGTTTTTTCTTCTTCTTCTTCTTTCATAATCTGTAGTATATTAATTTACTTATTCTATATAGTAGCACCATAGTATTAACAGAAAATAAATGTAACATTTAATCAATTGAGGTAAATAAATTGTAAAATACTTAAAAAGAAAATTCGGACAAATTACAAATATTACGCGGTTGTCAAAAAACACCATTTATTTTATTATTATTTAAGTTTCCATTAATAATTCAATAACAGAAGTTGAAAAAAGGAAATAAAAACCCCAACTAGTAGCCCACACTTTCTAAAATCACAAATTGCGCAAGGAGAAGAGAGAGAGAGAGAGAGAGAGAGAGAGAGAGAGAGCAAACAAAAATGGCGAGATTCACGGTGCTAATTGTGGCGGTGGTGCTGGCTTTTCTAACGGCGGCGTCTATGCCGGGAGTGACGGCAAAGAAGTATACAGTCGGCGAAAACAAGTTCTGGAACCCAAACATTAACTACACCATCTGGGCTCAGGGCAAGCACTTCTACCTCGGTGACTGGCTCTGTACGTTCTCTCCCTCTCTCCCTCACTCTCTCGGATCTGTTTATATATTAGATCTGATTTGCAAATATAGGTTTGGCTTTTAAAATCTAGTTCTTGTTTCAAAGTTTTCAGCTTTTTTTTTTTGTTTACAAAAATTTTTACGCTTTTCGAGTTTCTTGTATACAATGCCCCTTCAAATCTTTAAAAGGTCACTAATGGAAACAGAGATTTGATTCACATTGTTTTTTTTTTTTCAAAATTGTTTCCTAATTAGTCCAGATCTGGTTTGAAACACACTCTTAAGGTTGTTTAGACTGTGAGACGTAGTAGTAGTAGTGGATAGCTCTTTCCTCTCTCTCTCTGCTCGTTGTCTAATAAACAGTGTCCCACTGAGTTAAAAGTTGAAATCTTGAAATCATACATTTCCATTTTTAGCTCGAAAAAGGAAAGATCTTGATTTCAAATCAAGAAATGTCTCAAATCTTTGCAACTAATAATGGTCTTTTTGTTCTCAGATTTCGTGTTCGACAGAAACCAACACAACATTCTCGAAGTGAACAAGACTGACTACGAAGGATGTATCTCCGACCACCCAATACGTAACTGGACACGTGGAGCCGGGAGAGACATTGTAACTCTCAACCAGACCAAACATTACTACTTACTCGACGGGAAGGGTGGCTGTTACGGTGGCATGAAGCTTGCTGTTAAAGTCGAGAAGCTTCCTCCTCCACCAAAATCTGCACCTGTCAAGAGCATTGGCTCAGTTTCAATGGTTACTGGATTCGCTCAGTTCATGATCCCTGTCTCTCTTTTCGCTTTCCCTACCATGTGGGATTTGATCTCAAGGATGTGGTAGTGTGTGTCCTCGAAAGAGTTCTTTAGTTTAATCGAAACCGATTTGAAACAAAAACAAAAAACACCTCAAATTCTTTTCAGGGAAAGCTTTTAAATTTAGTTGAGTTTCTATCTCTTTTGTAATGTTGGATTGTTTTTGGTTTTTAATCTTTTGTTTTTGTGTGTCTTTGAATTAATTGTTGAGAAAAAAAAGATATGTATTTGATTTATTTAAGAAAATTAATCCCTAATCTTTTCTTTATAATTCAAAAATCTTGTTTAGTTGGAGTTGGAGGTGTGATGAGTTTCAATTCAATTGTTGAGAAAAAAAAAGGATGTGTGTATTTGGGATTATCTATGGAGTATGGACTATGGATTAAATTATAAAATATTTATTTCTATTTTGAACGTATATTCAACATTGGCTTATCTGTTCCATGTGAGTTTATTATCTGGTGATTGTTCGTATTGTAGCATAGCATCAAAATCCAACCACCACACGTCCTTTTCATAAAGCTGTCAAATCTATAACCAAATGGATAAAAACTATTCTTATATGTTCGAAATATGAAACCAAATTCTTAAGAATAAACTAGATATGTTAGCTATGTGTATTTGTGTTTGAATTTTGTTTGGAGGGATATTTTCTTTTTTAAGAATTACGCGTAAATTTCCTATGGACCCCCTGAGAAACGAAATCTAGAATGATGTTGTTGGTTGATCGGTGGGGACTTGGAGTATTGTACATTGATGAAAATGAAGATTCTCGACAATCTATTTTTACATAATGTTGAATTTTTAGTCTTTTTTGTTGTTGTATGTCTTTGTCAGTGACAATTTAGACGTTTACGACTTTAACCTATTACCCCAAATGTGGAGGATATGATTACGGGTTAGTGACAACATCAGGTCTCCATAACCAGAAACGTCCTCTTCTCCAAATATTACTAGTAGTTGAGTTATCTAATTAGTAATTTCTATTTTTTGTATGAGGATTATATGAGAGATAAAAGCCAAAAATGTGAGTCATTAAAACAATTTTTTTAATCCTTTTTGTAAATAACTAAGATGTCGGCCCGTGCGTTACCGCACGGGAAAGTGAAAATTTGAAATGACTAACATTGCTAATTTCACATTTCGAGTGGAAATTTTATGGTAATTTTTTAACTGTATAGTGTCAAAGTTATAAATAATGATTAAGATTAATCAACCAAATTAGTTAAATAAAATTTTTGTTGTATATATAAAAATGAAAAATTGAGTCAGTGACAAGAAGATAATAATATTAAAAGATATATAAATCTAGGTTTACTTAATCATACTCAGATAATTAATTTTGAAAGATATTCACATAAAACAAAATTTAAATCACTATTCTATCGAAATTTATAAAAAATAATGAGAGAATCAGGGAGAAAGAGCTCATAGCTGCAACCAACCAAATTGACTAAAATGATAAATCTATGAAAAATTAGAAATCACAATTAATTACCTAAATTAATACTTGGAAGAGATGATCAATACATGTTAGATGGAAAATGATACCAAACAAAAGTTTGATGAAAGAATCAATATGTAAAACAATCCAAATTTTAACGAAGATGAGTGAATCATGTTGATTAATAAATTAAAAAAAACAATTTATAATTTTTAAACTTGGAGGTGTGAAACAATACTCAAAGCAAAAAAACTCTTTTGAAAATCCATAAAAATATGTATATATATAAAAACAGAAAAGTGTGAAACAAAAATGTGCGAAAACTAACAAGTGTAAACATTGAAAGCTAGGAGTATGACGAAGAAACACAATTGTTGAATCAAAACATTGCAATTTTATATAAACAAAGAGGTGTAAAACAAAAAGGTGTGAAAACTAACGGGTGCCAACATGGAAAACTGGGAGTGCAACGAAGAAACACAATTGTTGGATTGAAACTTTGCAACTTTTGAAATCATTAACAAAGGGTAAGATCATTAATAATACTCAAAGAACAAAAACTCTTTTCAAAGTCCATAAAAATCTGTATATATATAAAAACAAAGAGGTGTCAAACAAAAATGTGTGAAACAAAAAGGTGCAAAAACTAACAAGTGCAACCATAGAAAGTTAGGGGTATGACGAAGAAACACAATTGTTGGATCAAAACATTGCAACTTTATATAAACAAAGAGGTGTAAAACAAAAGGGTGTGAAAACTAACGAGGGCCAACATAGAAAGTTGGAGGTGCAACGAAGAAACACAATTGTTGGACCGAAACTTTACAACTTTTGAGATTATTAACAAAGAGTGAAATCACTAATCATACTCAAAGAACAAAAACTCTTTTCAAAGTCCATAAAAATCTGTATATATAAAAAAAAAGTTGTGAAAACAAAGAGGTGCGTGTGAAACAAAAAGGTGCGAAACAAAAAGGTGTGAAAACTAACAAGTGCAACCATTGAAAGCTAGGGGTACGACGAAGAAACATAATTGTTGGATCAAAACATTGCAACTTTTATATAAACAAAGAGGTGTAAAACAAAAGGGTGTGAAAACTAACGAGTGTCAACATGGAAAACTGGGGGTGCAACGAAGAAACACAATTGTTGGATCGAAACTTTGCAACTTTTGAGATCATTAACAAAGGGTAAGATCATTAATAATACTCAAAGAACAAAAACTCTTTTCAAAGTCCATAAAAATCTGTATATATATAAAAACAAAGAGGTGTAAAAAAAAAAGGTGTGAAACAAAAAGGTGCAAAAACTAACAAGTGCAACCATAGAAAGCTAGGGGTATGACGAAGAAACACAATTGTTGGATCAAAACATTGCAACTTTATATAAATAAAGAGGTGTAAAACAAAAGGGTGTGAAAACTAACGGGTGCCAACATATAAAGTTGGAGGTGCAACGAAGAAACTCAATTTTTGACCGAAACTTTACAACTTTTGAGATCATTAACAAAGAGTGAGATCATTAATCATACTCAAAGACAAAAAACTCTTTTCAAAGTCCATAAAAATCTGTATATATATATATATTAAAAAAATGTGAAAACAAAGAGGTGTGAAACAAAAAGGTGTGAAACAAAAAGGTGCGAAACAAAAATGTGTGAAAACTAACAAGTGCAACCATTGAAAGCTAGGGGTACGACGAAGAAACACAATTGTTGGATCAAAACATTGCAACTTTATATAAACAAAGAGGTGTAAAACAAAAGGGTGTGAAAACTAACGAGTGTCAACATGGAAAACTGGGGGTGCAACGAAGAAACACAATTGTTGGATCGAAACTTTGCAACTTTTGAGATCATTAACAAAGGGTAAGATCATTAATAATACTCAAAGAACAAAAACTCTTTTCAAAGTCCATAAAAATCTGTATATATATAAAAACAAAGAGGTGTAAAAAAAAAAGGTGTGAAACAAAAAGGTGCAAAAACTAACAAGTGCAACCATAGAAAGCTAGGGGTATGACGAAGAAACACAATTGTTGGATCAAAACATTGCAACTTTATATAAATAAAGAGGTGTAAAACAAAAGGGTGTGAAAACTAACGGGTGCCAACATATAAAGTTGGAGGTGCAACGAAGAAACTCAATTTTTGACCGAAACTTTACAACTTTTGAGATCATTAACAAAGAGTGAGATCATTAATCATACTCAAAGACAAAAAACTCTTTTTAAAGTCCATAAAAATCTGTATATATATATATATATATATATATTAAAAAAATGTGAAAACAAAGAGGTGTGAAACAAAAAGGTGTGAAACAAAAAGGTGCGAAACAAAAATGTGTGAAAACTAACAAGTGCAACCATTGAAAGCTAGGGGTACGACGAAGAAACACAATTGTTGGATCAAAACATTGCAACTTTATATAAACAAAGAGGTGTAAAACAAAAGGGTGTGAAAACTAACGAGTGTCAACATGGAAAACTGGGGGTGCAACGAAGAAACACAATTGTTGGATCGAAACTTTGCAACTTTTGAGATCATTAACAAAGGGTAAGATCATTAATAATACTCAAAGAACAAAAACTCTTTTCAAAGTCCATAAAAATCTGTATATATATAAAAACAAAGAGGTGTAAAAAAAAAAGGTGTGAAACAAAAAGGTGCAAAAACTAACAAGTGCAACCATAGAAAGCTAGGGGTATGACGAAGAAACACAATTGTTGGATCAAAACATTGCAACTTTATATAAATAAAGAGGTGTAAAACAAAAGGGTGTGAAAACTAACGGGTGCCAACATATAAAGTTGGAGGTGCAACGAAGAAACTCAATTTTTGACCGAAACTTTACAACTTTTGAGATCATTAACAAAGAGTGAGATCATTAATCATACTCAAAGACAAAAAACTCTTTTCAAAGTCCATAAAAATCTATATATATATATATATTAAAAAAATGTGAAAACAAAGAGGTGTGAAACAAAAAGGTGTGAAACAAAAAGGTGCGAAACAAAAATGTGTGAAAACTAACAAGTGCAACCATTGAAAGCTAGGAGTACGACGAAGAAACACAATTGTTGGATCAAAACATTGCAACTTTATATAAACAAAGAGGTGTAAAACAAAAGGGTGTGAAAACTAACGGGTGCCAACATGGAAAACTGGGGGTGCACCGAAGAAATACAATTGTTGGATCAAAACTTTGCAACTTTTGAAATCATTAACAAAGGGTAAGATCATTAATAATACTCAAAGAACAAAAACTCTTTTCAAAGTCCATAAAAATCTGTATATATATAAAAACAAAGAGGTGTGAAAACAAAGAGGTGTCAAACAAAAGGGTGTGAAAACTAACGAGTACCAACATGGAAAGCTGGGGATGCAACGAATACACAAAATTGTTGGACCAAAACTTTGCAACTTTGAAATCATTAGCAAAGGGTGAGATCATTAATAATACTCAAAGAACAAAAACTCTTTTCAAAGTCCATAAAAATCTGTATATCTAAAAAAAACAAAAAGTGTGATAACAAAGAGATGTGAAACAAAAAAGTGTGAAACAAAAAGGTGCGAAAACTAACAAGTGCAACTATTGAAAGCTAGGGTTACGACGAAGAAACAAAATTGTTAGATCAAGACATTGCAACTTTGCATAAACAAATTAAAGAGGTGTAAAACAAAATGATGTGAAAACTAACAGGTGCCAACATGAAAAGCTGGAGGTGCAACGAAGAAACACAATTGTTGGACCGAAATATTGCAACTTTTGAGATCATTAACAAAGGATTTAATAGGTGCCATTTTTAAAAGATGGAGATACGACGAAGAAACACGATTATTGGAAAAAAAAAACTTGCAACTGTTGGGATCATTAATAGTTTTAAACTGTTAGATGAGTTAATAGAAACAATCACATCCGCTAGATTAAAGTTGACCCCCAAAAATGAGTTTGCTATATATATATTTTATTTGGACTAAAGAAAGGTAAACTTTATTAACCCAAAAGGTTCAAAAAGTAAAAAATAAAAATAGACCTTTAACTGAAGACGACAAGTTCGAACCGTTGAACATTGTAGGATTTGAGAAACAACAAAATATACTCTTATGAAATGCTTCTTCTTATCCTACCAAAAAGTACGTTTCCTTCTCCGGCAATGTGCACAACGCTCGTTTCTCCGACCCGGCAAGGAATTGCACGCCGTTTTAACCACTTCGGGATTGAGAAAAGCTCCCAAGTCGTACCTTAGCAATGCGCTTTTCCAGTTTTATTCAGCTTCCGGTGAAATGGTTAATGCCCATAACCTGTTCGACGAAATTCCTCTGTCAGAAAAAGATAATGTTGATTGGACCACTTTGTTATCCTCTTTTTCCCGGTATGGATTCTTGTTTGATTCGATGAATCTCTTCGTGGAAATGAGAAAGCAAAGAGTAGAGATTGATGATGTTTCTGTAGTTTGCTTGTTTGGCGTGTGTTCTAAGTCAGAAGATGTGAAGTTTGGTGAACAAGCACATGGGGTTGTTGTAAAGATGGGTTTTTTAACTAGTGTAAAAGTTTGTAATGCCTTGATGGATATGTATGGGAAATGTGGGTTTGTGAGTGAAGTCAAACGTATTTTCGAAGTGTTAGAGGAGAAGAGCGTTGTTTCATGGACGGTGGTTTTGGACACAGTTGTCAAATGGGAAGGGTTGGAGAGAGGAAGAGAGGTTTTTAACGAAATGCCTGAGAGAAACGCTGTTGCTTGGACTGTTATGGTTGCTGGGTACTTGGGAGCTGGGTTTACAAAGGAAGTATTGGAGCTTCTTGCTGATATGGTGTTTAGATGTGGACATGGTTTGAACTTTGTCACCCTTTGCTCAATGCTATCAGCTTGTGCACAATCTGGAAATCTTGTAATTGGTAGATGGGTTCATGTGTATGCATTGAAGAAGGCAATAATGATGGGGGAGGAAGTAACTTATGATGATGTGATGGTGGGAACGTCATTGGTTGATATGTATGCTAAATGCGGAAACATAGGTTCTTCCATGAAAGTCTTCAGATTGATGCCTAAGAGGAATGTGGTGACATGGAACGCCCTGTTTAGCGGATTAGCAATGCATGGGAAAGGTAGAATGGTGATTGATATGTTTCCAGAGATGGTTAGAGAGGTGAAGCCAGATGACTTAACTTTTACTGCTGTCTTAAGTGCTTGCAGCCACTCGGGGATGGTAGAAGAAGGGTGGCGATGTTTCCACTGTATCAGGCTCTATAATTTGGAACCTAAGGTTGACCATTATGCATGTATGGTAGATCTTTTGGGCCGAGCTGGTCGTATTGAAGAAGCAGAGATCTTGATGAAGGAAATGCCAGTGCCTCCGAATGAAGTTGTCCTTGGTTCACTTCTAGGCTCGTGTAGCGTCCACGGAAAGCTGGATATAGCCGAACGAATTAAACAAAAGCTTGTTCAGATGAGCCCAGGCAACACAGAATACCAAATACTTATGTCTAACATGTATGTTGCAGAAGGAAGGAGTGACATTGCAGATGGTTTAAGGGGAAGTTTGAGAAACCGAGGCATCAGAAAGATACCTGGTTTGAGCTCCATTTATGTTAATGACTCAGTACATCGGTTTAGTTCAGGAGATAGATCACACCCGAGAACGAAAGAGATTTACTTGAAGTTGAATGAAGTGATCGAACGGATAAGATCAGCTGGTTATGTCCCTGATCTCTCTGGCCTGGTTTCTCATTCGGAGGGTGACTTGGAGGAACAAGAGCAAGCTTTGTGCTGTCACAGCGAGAAATTGGCCGTCTGTTTTGGGCTTCTGGAAACAAAACCGAGGACACCTCTTATTGTCTTCAAGAATCTGAGGATATGTCGGGACTGTCATTCTGCAATGAAGATGGTCTCAAAGGTCTATGACCGAGAAATCATCATTAGAGATAGAAATAGATTTCATCAGTTCAAGGGAGGTTCTTGCTCTTGTTCCGACTATTGGTGAACATATCGTCGAACGATATAGGTTCTTGAGACTATTTTTCATACGAATTTGTACATGAGACAAAGTTGAGCAATGAAGAAATTTTTCTTAGAAAATCTATAAAACGACTGTACTACAATTCAAATTCAAACAGAAGCTTTGCTCTGCAAAGGTGAAGACGTAAAAATGTGTTAATTTATGAAAAAGTTAGGGTGGTATCAAGTAGCAAAAAAATCTCAAAATCATGACCCAAAAAGGAGCATTATTCTATTGTGACCACTGCTGATCAGCGGGAAGGTCCAGTGTCTTCCTTATCTGAATCACCTTTGTTCCCAGAGTTCGGAGAGTTTTCAGCTGTTACCGTCTCATCATCCTCGTTCTGAAGAAGCGATGAGAATGATAAGGGGTTGTAAGTGGAGCTAGCCTTTTGTAAACCTTTGATAGCTCTCATAGCAGCGAGTGTACTCTTATAGATATCAAGATTTTCATCGCCGAGGGTTGAGGAAGTCTCGGCAGAGATTCTTGGGGATTGATTCTGATGTGAGCTTGATTGTGCTTGCGCTGTGCTGGAGGACTCAACAACTTCTGCTTCAGAGGGAAAGAGAAGCTCAAGATTGGCCTCACATTCACGGACTAACCTAGTAAGTGGCTCTGTAGTAAAGAAGGGTTGATGGAGAACAAACTGTGTGAAAGGCAAACGTAGAAGTCCACCTGTTCTTTTATCATACTTCTTCAAAATTTTGACGAGTCCTGAAGAGAGATCCAAGATGTATTCAGCATATACAGTACACAGTGTGTAATAAGATTTGGATTTTTTTTTTTTTGTTTGTTAATAAGATATGATGATACCTGCAAAATTAAGAGAGCTGTAGTTTTTTAAGAGGACCATCTCGCCATGAATGGTGACAAGGTCTCTGCGAATACCCATCATTTCTTCACTAAACTCGCTTTCTGAAGCGAAGTCCCCATTCCTACTGTTCTTCTCCTTAACTAGCTCGATTCTTTCCTTGAGCTCCTGTTTGCAAAGTGATGAACATACACAATTCAATCATGATCATAACAGGATACGTCTTGAAACAAGCAGAACCAAGAAGATGACCAAGGATCATAGACCAACCATAATACTTCAAGCTATTAGAAGATCTCGAATGTAAAAACAAATTATTGGTTCCACTATAGTAAGATATCAGTACATACAATCCAACCAACCACAAGAAGCCTTCACCAGGGCTATTGAAGAGAAGTACACACAAACAAGATCCAATTTGATTATAAATCATTCATCACTAGAACTAAAACTAGGGCAATTTTATTATTACCAGATTCAAGACTAATCAGAAAATAACCTACGGAATGATCCAATTAGCTCTGAATCACATGAATCTAAGATATTCCCAACTTAACTTAAAATCCTGAAGCTACAGTAAACAATTCGGGATTAAGCGGAGGAGGAAGAAGTAAAAAAACCTGTAATCTGATAACGAAATCTTCTTCCTTATCGACGTAAAAATCATTAAATTTCTCAAGCTCCTCGTTGAGAATCCTGACAAACGAGCCCTGGAGATCCTCGGTAGGCCTGACGACGCCGGCGGGAAGAACCAGAACGTCGTCGTCTTCGTCGTGGTCGTGGTCAGCGGAAGAGATGTTAGTAGTATCAGCAAAGACGGGGCGGGAAGAAGAATCGAGGAGATGGGAATCAGAGGGAGGGAGATCGGGGTAATATTTGAGAAGCTTTTTCAAAGGCTTATAGCAAAGGAACTTGTCTCTCCACTCTGGCAAAGTCTCTTCGAGGTGAGTACGAAACTCTTTCCCGAATTTCATGTAGTTTGGATCTGAGAGAGACAGAGAGAGCTTATGGAGATTGCGATGGTGGTGCAGAGCTGGATAAGAACGAAGGGAGAGAGAGAGAGATGATAAAAAGAGAGGAATCTTTTTACAGAGATAGAATCTCTGATGAAGTTGACGTGGATGCCTTTCTTCTAATATTCCTTTTTTTTTAATCAAATTTATTCGATATTTATTGAATACTATATGAATATATATGGATTTTGATGCAAGCTTAATAGCAGATTTATTTCACTGGTTTTTAAAATGATCTGATATATATATATATATATATATATATATTTTACTCAGTTACAACTTAAAAAGTATAACATGGTATTTATCTACTAATTATAATTGATTTGTTATTCATTTATAGTATTGATGATCTACTGTAGAGAATATAGTGCATTGGTGATTTGGTGGTAGAAGAAAATGTGATGGATATATAAGAATAAAAGTTATAAAAAATGATTTACGTAACTTTTTTAATTAATTTGATGGATATACTATTTGATGGATATACAGAATTAATTTACTTCAGACTATTGATACTTTCAAAAAAAAAAAAAAAGAATTGGCACTAACGAATCGTCAAAATTATCATTAAAATTTCCTTCAGAAGACCAAGTGATTCTGTTCGATTTCTCCGGCAATTGAATTATAGTAGTACTAAATTCAGCAAATTTGTCGGCAAATAAATAAAATCAGCAACTTGCGATTATGCATTTATAAAATGACCATGAGATTTGAGAGATCCATGAAAATAACACATAGTATTATATAATATAGTATACTTAGTATTATATATACCTTCTCTAAAGTGGCTCTTAACCAGATCGTCCACCTGATTGTCAGACGATGAACCTCTCACGGGCTTGAACGGCCATGCAGACCTATTATATACCCCCAAAAAAAAACCTATTCTATTATATTCCAATGTATAAATTAGATTCGTCTTTCATATAATTATGAGATTCATCTATATTTTTGCGTATTAATTAGGCACCGGATCCAGATTTAAATCCACTTATACTATTATTTTAGTATATCACTATAGCTTTACACACTTCTAAATTAAAAAAAAATTATACATGACTCTAAATTATTATTGGCTAATTAAACTGTGTGACCCAAGAATATATAGACATCTTTTACTAACTTTATCATACATAATACTTATTCAACATTTTGACTAGTCCTGAACACCAACATGTTCTAGCACACACAATACGTGACTCTTTACAACAACAACAACAAACGTTTTTACAATAGAAAGAGAATTATCAAAAAACATATTAAGTTTTTTGTTTCCCTTTTAGAAACGGCCGCGTCTCTCAGAAACGACTGTTAACATTAGCTAACGGCTGGCTAGTTTAAGTCGAAGCGGCACCCGTTTGTTTACTTTAAACCATAGTTGAGAAC
Source organism: Camelina sativa (assembly GCF_000633955.1). Lineage (NCBI taxonomy): Eukaryota > Viridiplantae > Streptophyta > Magnoliopsida > Brassicales > Brassicaceae > Camelina > Camelina sativa. Next base: position 6,971,344 of record NC_025704.1, on the reverse strand, counting down.
TTTTCAGATGGTGGCAAGATCACTTCAAGAGCATTAAGAATGTCAGCCTTGACGTCATCAAAGTCTTCAACACCAAAGCTGAAGCGAACTAAGTTGTCTTTGATTCCATGTTTCAGCCTCTCCTCTTGTGGTAAATCCCTGAATCAATTCCCATACCAAAAAAAAAAGTCTGTGTATATAACAACCATCGCTAATCACATTTATATCAAAACGATGATATAAATCAATGTTTTAAAGGAAATCTATATATACATACCAGTAGGACGATATGGCAGGTTGGTCCACGAGGCTCTCGCATCCACCAAATGATGTTGCAATGTAAGGGATCTTCAACGAATCGATGAACTTGATCGTAGTCCCGAGATCTCCAGCAACCTATTCGTAGATAAAAATTAAAGGAAAATNGATTGTCAGACGATGAACCTCTCACGGGCTTGAACGGCCATGCAGACCTATTATATACCCCCAAAAAAAAACCTATTCTATTATATTCCAATGTATAAATTAGATTCGTCTTTCATATAATTATGAGATTCATCTATATTTTTGCGTATTAATTAGGCACCGGATCCAGATTTAAATCCACTTATACTATTATTTTAGTATATCACTATAGCTTTACACACTTCTAAATTAAAAAAAAATTATACATGACTCTAAATTATTATTGGCTAATTAAACTGTGTGACCCAAGAATATATAGACATCTTTTACTAACTTTATCATACATAATACTTATTCAACATTTTGACTAGTCCTGAACACCAACATGTTCTAGCACACACAATACGTGACTCTTTACAACAACAACAACAAACGTTTTTACAATAGAAAGAGAATTATCAAAAAACATATTAAGTTTTTTGTTTCCCTTTTAGAAACGGCCGCGTCTCTCAGAAACGACTGTTAACATTAGCTAACGGCTGGCTAGTTTAAGTCGAAGCGGCACCCGTTTGTTTACTTTAAACCATAGTTGAGAACTTTTCAGATGGTGGCAAGATCACTTCAAGAGCATTAAGAATGTCAGCCTTGACGTCATCAAAGTCTTCAACACCAAAGCTGAAGCGAACTAAGTTGTCTTTGATTCCATGTTTCAGCCTCTCCTCTTGTGGTAAATCCCTGAATCAATTCCCATACCAAAAAAAAAAGTCTGTGTATATAACAACCATCGCTAATCACATTTATATCAAAACGATGATATAAATCAATGTTTTAAAGGAAATCTATATATACATACCAGTAGGACGATATGGCAGGTTGGTCCACGAGGCTCTCGCATCCACCAAATGATGTTGCAATGTAAGGGATCTTCAACGAATCGATGAACTTGATCGTAGTCCCGAGATCTCCAGCAACCTATTCGTAGATAAAAATTAAAGGAAAATTAATTAACACATATTTTAATTGAGATTTGTATATAGTAGTGTAGCTTGATCAAAATATCATCAAGCGTGAAGCATTTGATTATCTTATTATCTTTACCTCGAAGCTGACCACACCCCCAAAGCCAGTCATTTGTCGCTTGGCTATGTGATGGTCCGGATGACTAGGAAGACCTGGATAATAAACACGACTCACCTAACACGATACGATTTTAGCATACCCCAATTAATAAATGATGTCATGTGTAATAATACGTACAAACGAATGAATGTAACTTGGTAAAAAAGTATAATGCCTTGGGATGTGTTTCTAAAATTTGGGCCATCCTCAAAGCGGTTGAATTCTGTTGTTGTACGCGAAGATGCATTGTCTTCATGCCTCGGATGAGTAAATATGCCGCGTTCTGTTGATGCAAAGACCCAATTATCTTAAAGGTTAGAAACTATTGATGCATGGACGTATAAACCGAATCGATCCTAACTAAACCGAGACAAACAATACCTTGACTCTCAAAAACAAAATACAATTTAACAGATTTATATGAAGATATAGAGAACTAGAGGAGGATCGATCAAGCATTTTTACCGAATTAAGTGTACCTCCCAAAACTCGATGCAATTTGCGAATCTCGGAAACCAACTTGGTAGAACCAGATATGCATCCAGCAAGAACCTGGCCAAAACAGAATGATAATTATTTATCACATTTTTTTTTTCTTTCTTAACAAACACTAATAACTATATGGCTCTGAATTTCTGATGTACGCACATCGTTGTGGCCTCCAAAGTACTTAGTAGCAGATTGGAGAACAAGATCAGCACCAAGCACAAGTGCCTTCTGATTCAAAGGTGTTGCACAGGTAGAGTCTATGCAAACAAGAGTTCCTCTTTTGTGACAGATCTCTGAAACTAACTCAATGTCGACACATCGAAGAAATGGGTTTGTTGGTGACTCAGTAAAGAACATGGAAATCTGCAGCCAGAACACGCCACAGTTTTCAAATATTGTTTTCCAAAGTACTTCAGTCAGTGTACGTTTAAGAGAACTTATTATTATAAATTACAACACCTCATGCTTATTCACTGCAGCTTCAAGGCCAGTGGTATCAGCGGAGTCAATCACAGTCACTTGGACCATATCCACACACACACACAACAAAGGATATATTAACAACATCGATAGGGATGTTGTCGTGGGTTTAAAAACCCAGCCCAGCCCAAACCTGAAAAAAACCTGCCCAGAAAAAACCCAAGTTTGAAAACCCAAATAGGTTTTAGGTTCTAGTGGGTAAACTCGAATGGGTTTTTAGTTTTGTGGGTAAACCCGTGGGTACCCGAATTATTTATCTTATATGATGTATTTTGCATTTTATATTATATATAATTTTATCTTTAACTTTTTGATACCAAATGTGATTTATATTATGTATTTTGTGTATTTTACTATATCTGTAACAATTTTCAAAAATTTATAATTTTATATAATTTAAATAAAGAATAGCAAATATATTAAAGAGTTTTGTTTTAAATAGATAAAACAAAATTTATTATTATATATTAGATAAAACTAAAGTTTTGTTCATAATTTGCTTATTTCATATTAAATTTAAATAAATATTTAAAAATGAGAATTTGCGTTTTTAGTAGAAAAACGACATTTTGCAGTTTTGGCAAAAAAATATGACTTTTCAGTTTTGGCGGAAAAACATAATTTTACGGTTTTGGTGGGAAAACGAGATTTTCCAGTTTTGGCGGGAAAACGAGATTTTACGATTTTGGCGAGAAAACGAGATTTTGCGGTTTTGGCGGAAAAACGAAATTTTACGGTTTTGGCAGGAAAACGAGATTTTGCGGTTTTGGCGAGAAAACGAGATTTTGCGGTTTTGGCGGGAAAATGAGATTTTGCGGTTTTGGCGGGAAAATGAAATTTTACGATTTTGGTGAAAAATGAGNAAAAACAAGATTTTACGATTTTGGCGAGAAAATGAGATTTTGCGGTTTTGGAGGTAAAACGAGATTTTGCGAGTTTGGCGGAAAAACGTGATTTTGCGGTTTGACGGGAAAATATAATTTTGCTGTTTTGGCGGGAAAACGTAATTTTGCGGTTTTGGCAGAAAAACGAGTTTTCGTGTTTTGTGTTTTTGGTAGGAAAATGTGATTTTGCGGGTTTAGTGTAGGTGATTAGACTTGACAAAAAAAAAGTATAGGTGATTAGAAAGAAAAAAAACCCAATGGGTACCCATAACTAATAGGGTAAACCCGTGTAAGACTTTATAGTTTTGGGTACCTGCCCATTTTTAACCCATTTAATTTCTTAGAGAAAAAACAGGTCCCAAAACCCAGTTTTAAGCATGGGTTTCGGGTACCTACTGGGTTTTTACCCACTTTTAACATCCCTAAACATCGAAATCATGCATGAAACAAAAGAATAGTAATGAAATTAAAGGGTTTCTTACAGTGATTCCCAGTTTGGGAAGAAAAGTCTCCATGAATTTCCTCGTCTCCTTGTAACAATCTGTGGTTGTGACAATATGTCCACCCTTTGGAACCAATGCCAAAAGCATAACAGTGTTTGCACACATCCCAGAAGTCATAACCAAAGTTGATTCAGCACCTTCAAGTGCACTAAAACAAGAACAAGATAGCATACACAAGGAATAATTGACAGAGAGAGAGGGAGATATACATAGAGAGAGAGAGAGAGAGAGAGAGAGAGAGAGAGAGAGAGAGAGAGAGAGAGAGAGAGAGACCTAATCTTGTCTTCGAGTATCATTGTCGTTGGGCTTCCATAACGAGCATACTCGTGACATACCAATCGTTTCTCCTACATAATTAAAAGCTAGGTTCGTTAACGAAGACTACATGCATATTTTTTATAACCTAGCTCATGCAACTGTGGTTAGAATGAGGATTCTCTTTCTCATTTATTATACTTCGTTGTTTTTTTTTTGTTTTAACTGTTGTAAAACCTCAACTGAGCATTTCATCATTTCATTTCTAATGATATAAAAAGAAATTCTAAAAAGAAAACGAAGACTACTCTTTTTCGGTTAACCATTGCCAGAATCAGTACACAACAAACTTTGTTTTTCAGAATTTCACAAATTTATTAACCAAAGCACATATACTTTTAAACCTCATTAAATTAATATTCACTATAAATTAATAAAAAAATTTGGTCCCGAATTGAGCCAGTATAAAAACTGACATACAATAAAATAATAATATAATAAATTTTTCGGAAATCGTATGTAAAAACATGGTCTCATCCAATATCTTAAATTAATAATAATATAAATATAAGAAATTTAATGAAATATGACTCTATTGTTGTTTTTCTATTCTTGGGGTTCATTTTTAAATTTTCTCATAAATTTTCTTCTCAAATCGCATCATCCAAAAATTGTGATGATAAATATTCTTCTAAACTCTGAATTTCTGAATAATTATCATTTTCACCTAAGTAATAGCCAAGATAACTAAGAAAATTCTATAAAAATATGAATTAACAAAAATATTTTATGTTTTACTAATTTTTTTTTCAAAACTATGAAAATAAAAAATATCTTTATAAATTAGTAATTCGATAAATTAAACCACTATAAATAAATAAAATTTCATGGTCTCGACCTTATTAATTTATAAAATTTTTATTGTATTATATGTTCCATAAGCGGACCTTGAAGTCGATTAGCTCCGAAGTTTTCTTGAAGAAGTAAGTTGTGGTGTTGACTACAGGAGTCGTGACCGAATTCGTGACTATATCACGACCTAATCTTTCACCTGATTGTAAACAATAAATCCCACACAACAAGTATATCCCATTATCTCCGACTTCTCCATTTGCAAAATTGCCAATCTTTTCCAAATTAAATCAATCGTAAACAAAAAGAGAGAGATATATATTTCTGATATGTCCCCATTGAAAAAAGTATATCGTTTTAAATGTATGGATATTTAAGGTAATATCTAATTATATATATATATATATATGTTGAATATATATATATATATGAAACGTAATAAATATTTTTAAAACGTAATATATATATATGAAACGTAATAAAAATCGAATAAACGTAATGGAATTGGAAACAAATTAATTTTTAAAAAAAAAAACTGGAAACAAACTAATTTCACAAAGGTTTATCGTTTTAAATGTATGGATATTTAATGTAATATCTAATTATATATATATATATATGTTATATATATATGAAACGTAATAAATGTTTTGTGAAATTAGTTTGTTTCCAGTTTTTTTTTTTTGAAAATTAATTTGTTTCCAATTCCATTACGTTTATTCGATTTTACCGGATCAGATAGAATCATGCATATCAAAACATATATTTCCATCCCAATAACAGAATTAGTAGAGTAATTAAGAGGGACCAAAACCGAGTTACTAGTTAAGAAATCATTAGAAAGGAGAAAAAAATGGTGGCGTACCAGCATGAACAGTCAGACTCCCATCGGAGCTCAAGAATGAGTGCTTCAAATCGTTGATGTCCTCGGGTTTAAAAGTCATTTTGTGAAATATAATACGAACACTCACCAAATTATAAACGAAAGCAAATTAGTTACGTTAAACATCATCAAGGAATTGGATGGTTAGAAATACGTTTAACATTAAAATCACCTTCATTAGTTATATAAGAAGATATAGAATAGAGATTACATGAAACCACAATAAAATACATATAACACAAATTGAATAAATAATCGAAAAGTAAAATAAAACAATTTTTAAGTTCTCTCTCTCTTTTTTTTTCTTTTTTTTTTTTCACCTTTTCTTCTTGGGGTTCGCTCTCTATTAGTTTCTCCTCTTGTTCTCTAAATCGATTAGATGATCGGTTGATTTACAAAGTCGTTATGATATATAGACATATTTATAGTTGATAAATGCAATGGTTACTAGCTAGTTCCGGTTATGAAACAGAATTGAGGTGTGTAAGCAATTTTATTATTAGTTACTAGAAAAATACCGCGCGCATTTACATGCAGATTTTATATTATATATTATATATTAAAAAAACTAACTTTCGAGGCACTTGGATTAAAATCCCTATCAAAATCCATTTTTCTCGTGCTTGATGCTTATTAACCTTTAATTAAATTAAGCCAAAAACTCAGTAATACCTAACCTTTTGAGTACGATTCTGACATGTTTAATTATATTAATCTTGTGGAAATCTTTGTATGGCCAACTGTACAAAGTTTAGATTATTGCGTGTTTAAAATGTGTGTATTATATCAATGGTTATCGACTTGTAATGTATATAAAATAAAAATAAAGACAGATATCTTATCATACAAAGTTTTATTTTTAAAATAAGTAATTCACATGAATCATGACACATGTCGATTTTACCGATTAGAGATGTTACATGTATGAAATAATAAAACAAAATTTTGTTTTGTTAATTTTAAAAAGGTAAAAAGATAATTATAACAAAATAATCATTTTAAACAAGTTTTTTTAAAATATAAGAGATAACTCTAATACGAATATAATTAACAGAAAAATTTTCTATTAAAATAAAAAAATTAAAAACCAAATTAGTTTGCCGTAACCAATTAAATGTATTTTGTATAAATTACATTAATTAAGTACAATCAAAAAAAAAATATAATCTCACCAAAAGTTTTATTTTTAATCTCTTTTATATTCCATTTAATTTAAGTTATATTGCTAGTGATAAATCTAATGGTTTCAACTTTACAGTACAAGCTATATATATTGGAAATTGAATATCAAACTGTTAATTTTTATAGAAAACCTCATAATCCATTACGAACAAAAATATTTTCGAGATGTTAATTAGACCCTATTAATTATGCACATCACGATCAAATGATGCTCCCAAACTAGTAACGGTTACTATTTTGTATCTATATATAGTAAACTAGCTCCTATATTATATGGTTATAATGGTAGGCCAAAATAAGAATTAACAATCTTATCGTAAAGGGTTATCTTAGTACTTTTTAGTATTACATAAGATAATTAGAAGATCAGTATTAATTATTTTTAGTGTTGCCGACTTGCCTATACCAAAGGAACAACATTTTGTCATTTTCCTTCTCAACTGAAATTGAAGAATGATCAAGAGAAAACGAGACAGATCGTTGATAAACGAGATGGTTTTGTGGAAGGCGACGTTTGTTCAGATGGTATGAAGAGCCTGAAGAAGGTCAGCCTTAAGGTCCTCAAAGTCTTCAATACCAAAACTAAAACGAACCAAGTTGTCTTTTATTCCATATTTGAGCCTCTCCTCTTGTGTAAGATCCCTAAACGAAATCCCAAAACATTCGTGTGTATTCACACTTATAATCACAAAATTTTAAAATAATGTGACCAATAATGTTTTAGATGGATATATATATCATACCAGTAGGACATTATGGCGGGTTGATCCACGATGCTTTCACATCCACCAAAAGATGGTGCAATGTAAGGGATCTTCAGAGAATCAACAAACTTAATCGTAGTCTCGAAATCTCCATCGATCTAGTTGCAAATAAAAAGGTAAGGAAGAGAAATAAAAAATTGGGATTAACAATTAAGTTACGTGGAAAAAGTTACATCAAAGGTGATTATATATAATTTTCTTACCATAAAACTGACCACACCACCAAAACCGGTCATTTGTCGCTTCGCTATGTGATGCTCAGGATGACTAGGAAGGCCCGGATAGTAAACATGACTCACCTAACACGTTTATCTTGTTTAGACTCTCACATAACAATTGATTAATATAATGCCTAATCGAAAATAAATAGTGATTCTTGATGAAAAAACGTAATACCTTGGGATGTGTTTCTAAAATTTGAGCCATCCTCAAAGCGTTTGAGTTCTGTTGTTGTATGCGAAGATGCATTGTCTTCCTTTAACACGGAAGACACATTGTTATTTTTCTTCTCTAATCACTGAGGCACTGATGTTTTTACAGTTGAGTAGATACATAGTTTTACTCACATCGTTGTGGCCTCCAATGTACTTTGTAGCAGAGTGCACAACAAGATCAGCACCAAGAGAAAGTGGTTTCTGATTCAAAGGTGTTGCAAAGGTGCCGTCTATACAAACAAGAGTTCCTCTTTTGTGACAGATTTTTGAAACTAACTCAATGTCAACACATCGAAGAAACGGGTTTGTTGGAGACTCGGTAAAGAACAGAGAAACCTGCAGATATATGACTCCATTCATGTTTTACATATCGCAATCCAAAAAATGTTAAGAGAGAATTAATTAACCTCATGCTTATTCACGGCATCTTCAAGCCCGGGGGTATCAGCAGGATCAATTACAATCACCTAGACGTATACAAAAGGCTAATCAATACATCACACACAACATTATCCAAGATTGGAAGGAATTAAAAAAAAAGGATTGGGCTATAGAGGTTTTGTACAGTGATTCCCAACTTGGGAAGAAAAGTATCCATGAAAATCTTTGTCTTCCGGTAACAATCTGTAGTAGTCACAATATGCCCGTTTGGAGGAACTAATGCAAAAAACATAATAGTAGCTGCACACATCCCAGAAGCCATAACCAATGTTGATTCAGCTCCCTCCAGTGCACTGCTCAATACACACCAAAATTACCTAAGCATCATATATAAGAAACATAAACATTCATTAAAGACAATTAATCAAGAAAGCACCTACCTTATCTTCTTCTCAAGTATCTTTGTCGTTGGATTTCCATAACGACCATACTCATGACGAACAACTCGTTTCTCCTAGAGACAGAGACACACACACAAAACTTAAAGCTTAAACTATTGAATTAGCAACAGAGATTTTTTTTTGTTGAATTAATTTAAACCGTAACCTTGAAGTCAAGAACATCAGCAGTTTTCTTGAAGACAAAGCCAGTTGTGTTGACAATAGGGGTCGTGATCGCATCCGTCACTATACCACGACCTAATCTTTCACCTGATCATCGCAAAAATCATAAACCATCAACATATCACATTGCCTCAAGTTACTATAAATATATAACTGAAGATATATATATACCAGCATGAATAGTTAAGCTCCCATCTGATTTCAACAAGGAGAGTTTCAAATCCTCCTCCAATTCTACTATCTTTTTAACCTCCTCATCCACCAAAACCTCCTCATTGAGGGAGGATGCCGCAAGGTCAGAGGTCAAACCAGAGTCAGGATTGTTGGACCACCTAGCCGCGAAGATCTGAGCCACACCAATGTCGCTGCAGTTTCGACCACGAGCCTTAATGCTCAGTTGACAAGGCGGAAACCTCAAATTGATCGGTGAATTTCCGGTGCAAGACGAAGGTTGAAGAGGAGGTGATCGTATTCGTAGGTTAACGGAACAATGAAACGCCATATACAATTGTTTTCTACTGAGAGTGGTTTCTCTACTTGGTCGTTTGGAGAAGAAAGATGTGGCGGGTTTGGTCTTTTTAAAACACTATAATCTACTTTGTGGTATTGGTCGGATAAATAGATAATGGGATTTAAAGGTTTTTGTAGCAATCATTCATCCTTTATAATCGTCATGGGTACATTCCTACTTTTAATCCATTTACAATACTTTTTGTTTTTGTTGTCTTCTACAAATTATCCACTACAATCTTCTTTCATTGCTTTAGATTCCCTTTTCTGATTCTTTCTTTTGAAAGAAAAAAAAAAATCAATCGTACTTGCTTACACTAAGATAGAAAGAAAGAATCTACAGTGGGATCAAGTCCTCACTCGACTGGATTGAGCTAGTCAAGTTTAACCGGGGAACCCGTTCCCATCCTTTTACAAATTGATTGACGAAATGACGATCAATAATCAAATGGTGGAAAGCCACATACACCTCAGCGGATTTGAGTAATAAATGATACTGATATGACACACTTGCACAACCAAGTATATATAACGCACAACTGGGACACTTGAGAGGTGAGGTGAATGTGTGTGGTGTTATTAGATGACAACAAAAATATGACTCGGGTTTTAAGCCAAAGGTTAATTTTGGCTCCAAAAAAGGTCTTAAAACCATGTAAGATGCTCTTCAAACACATTTGTTCCTTCTTATGCTAAAAGATGAATCATGAAAAGAAAAGAAAAAACTAACCGGGGAGACATCACCCCCAGCTTTTGGTATCTTATTGAAAACGAAGAAGAATCGATTAATGATGAGCAGTGGCTTCAACCTTCTTCTGTGACATCGATTTGATCTGCAGGTGAAAAGAAATTTGTTGGTACTTTTTTACTTAAGCATATATATACTAAGATTCAACAAACATTTTAGGCATAGTGATATCAACATTTTAACACATTTACGGTTCTTCCAAAGAGAGAATAGTATAAGGCATGAACACCAGAATGAGCAAACAACAAGATTCAACAAGTAAACATTTTTAGAGCGACATAATGAATGAGTCAGATAATTTTCTCAATGCATCACATTACTGACTCGGCGACTCAAAGATCTTCTTAACAGACAGAGACTCACAATCACAACTCTAGTAACTTCAGAAAAGAAACATCCAAAGAAAGACACCGCAAAGCTGTAAATTCTAGAAGTAGCATTCGATTATCTAAAAGAGAATGTAAGGCCAGAGAGCTTTCAAATAAGGACACTCAGTGGACTAAGCTGAAAACAAAACTAACAAAGGAGCAGAGCAGCATTCTACAATTAACAACTATAACGAAAGAGAGCTTTCAAAATGATGGGGAAACACAATAACGTATAACAAACAAAACTTTGCTCACTCGCTCGAGTTATGTGTAGCCACCAAACTCGAAATATCAAGTCTACCAAATTCAAATGTCACAATCAACAGATGATGAACAAAAAGAATCAGAATCAATAAACTTTTCGAGATCAAACTAGAGACACAGTAATGCAGATTCACAGCAGTTAAAGAGCAATCTAATCATAAATAGATGACAAAACAAAGTAAAGATAGAAAAATTTTCACCTTCAAGACCTTAAGCTTCATGTTCCCGTAGACGAGACCCAAACCAAAAGCCGAAGCACGAGCCACCTGATCAATCAAAGCGAATAAAAAAACTCGTTGAATCACACAAACTCTTTTTATAAAAACGTATCGGAGATACAGATCGAGAATTGGATGGGAGAGATAATTAACCAGAGCAAGGGAGCTGGTGCCGGAGTAGAGTCCTGGAGGTAGCGTCATTGTCAAATCGCAGTTGGAATCGTCGTCTTCAGAGGAAGAAAACCCTAAAATCCCAAATCAAATCGAAGCTTCCGAAATCTCAAAATCGCGATTCGTGTGATGGTGTGTGCAAGCAAGTCTTCGCTCCTTTTTGTATTTTTTCCTTTACCTTATTATTATTGGGCTTTAAATGGGCCTAGACTGAGACCTCTTGTAAATCCATAAAAACTCTAAATATCCAAATTTATTTTTAGGATTTTATACAAAATCTTTATTTTTATTTTATATTTTATATTTTGGTGGCAATTTAATTATCTCAATGACAATAGAATGATTTAATATCTTGTTTCTGAAACTTTGGGATATAGTATGTTGGGTCCACACTTGCATGGGGTCATATCCGAATAAATAGTATCCTATTATCACTACGATTCATATTTATTATATTTTCAATTATGATTTATTAATTTGGTCTTTTTTTTTTCTTGGATTTTAGTATTATTTTGACATTTAATTGGAATAATGAAAAATCGAATTCGAGACCCCCCAAGCATAAGGCAGAAAAGGACATGAAACAACCAACATTTAATTTTTATCTTATTGTAATCGACATGTCAGCGTGTTGTTTTTATCACAGCCACATTTATCATTAATTATGTAACTCAAAAATCAGTGTTAAAAAAAATAATGAAAAATATTAATGCAACTCATCAATCTTTCATTTTCTTAGCGTCGTCAAATGGCCGCAATGTAGTTTTTAACACTCACACTGGTAGATGTGTTAAAGTGATAAAACTATATATATATGTGTGTTCGATCTGTCGGTCGATCTAGTAATCGTGTTCGTCAAATCAACGAAATATGTTGGATCGTAGTGAACTTTAAAGAAGCGGTCACGCTAGAACAAGCAAAAAGATATGTGATCTTCAAGTGTTTGAAGATCAATGCAATTTTTACCGAAACCAATTCATGGCGTCATGGCGAGAGACGTCCGTGAAATAATGTGATCAAGTACATAGTCATCGTGCTACGGTAAATATATAATCGATCAAATCTACAAAGAACAGTGAATTACACTTAGGATGATCTGGCTATAGAATATAGCTAAGACTGAACAAGTTTTGTTGGTTACTGTTATGTATCATTAAGCACAAAATTTATATTGCAACAAAAACTAAACTCAGATACATTGGGATTTGAGAACATACTAGTATTTTGCATGGAACAATTTTAATGCAATACATTCTAAAATTAATGTCACAAAGCTAGACTAAGATTGTTTTACTGCGTCAACTCTATGCCTAAGATCTAGAAACTCATATACTGATTTTAGTTCCAAACTTAACAAACATTAATTAGTTTCATGTTTGTCACTTTTTTTTTAATTGTTCTAAAACAGTAATTAAAGAAGAAAGCTAAGACTGGATTAGTCTAAAATTGGTCTAATCAGTGTTTAAGCACAAAAAACTATAAACTAAAAAGAATCAAAAACATTCCCAACAATAATATCTCGAACCCTTTGATTCAGAACATAGGTGGTGAATCGGACGGTGAAGGATCAACAAAGTTAAAAATGCTGTCCAAATAGTTCTTGCTGTCCTCATAGTAGTTGCAGTCACCACCACTACTCTCCCCGGCCGTCTCGTTTTTCTCGCCGGAGAAACTCCTGTCCATTGACTCTCCCCCTAGCAAAAGACCCGTGAACCCTTCATCAATACCTTCCCCCATCTGCGTAGTTTCGAACTCGTGAATCGTTGAACTGATCCAATCGTTGTTTTCAGGTTCTTTCATCAGACTCAGACCACCCGTGGATGATCCGACAAACTCTATCTTCGTCGGGTTTGGTTCCTTCATCTCAGAGAATGACACCGTAGATGTCGGTGATTCATCAAGCTGTTGTTGTTCTGCATTGTACTCTTAGAGATAAATCAAACAGAGTTCCACAAAGTTACAATTTGTTTGGAGAGATTTAGTGTGTGTTTTGATTTTGGTTTTACCTTCGTTTGTTTTTGTTGTCCAATTGGTTAACAGTGACTTGTGAGTGAATCCATGATGATGGTGATGATGGTGAGATGATACTTTGGTTTGGTAATGTTGTAAGTGAAGAAGCTTTGATTCTCTAGCTAGCCTTGCTTCAGCTTCAAGCCTTGCACTTTCCCATTGTGCCGTGTGGCTAAGTATTGCTGCGTTCTTGGATAGGCCAAGAGAAGATAAAGGAGTCTCGTTTTTGGGTTTATGTGTCACTGGATCAATCCCCATTTTAACTAACCGTTTCTTCAAATGAGTGTTCCAATAGTTCTTGATCTCGTTGTCTGTTCTCTTTGGCAAATGAGTAGCAATTGCAGACCATCTATATATACAAAAGGGATCAGAATTCAGAAAGGAGCAAAACATTTCTAACAAAAAGATTCGAGAGATTGTTTTGTTATTGCAAGACCAAACCTGTTTCCTAACAGAGCATGGAGTTGGATAATGGTTTGTTCTTCTTGCAAGTTGAATTTGCCTCTTTTGATGTCAGGTCTTAGGTAGTTAGTCCATCTGAGTCTGCAACTTTTTCCACATCGATGGAGACCTGAGAATAAGAAGGAAGGAAGAGAGATGAGAAAGTTTTGAATCTGTAGAAAAGATCATATAAGAGAGGGTTCATTGATTGTACCAGCTTTCTCAGGCAATGAACGCCAGCTTCCATGACCATGTTCTTCAATATAAGCCAAAAGTTTCTGATCCTCTTCTGGTGTCCAAGGTCCTTTCTTCAAACCCAATTTGTCACAACAGGGTGATCTACCCATTTTTCCAAAAAAAAAAACCAAAAGTACTATAATCTTATAACAGAACAAGAAAGAAGAATAAGAAGTTAGTAAGCTGTGTCTGTCTCATACATCACATAATCATCACCATGAGAGAGCACAAAGGATTGCTCTTTTTGGCTACAGTTGTGGAAATGTTACAAGTGAAGCATATCTCAGTGATGAAGGTTGATATATAGAGGAGAGATAGACAAACACACACAACAAATGAATCCCTTTTTTCCCGGCTCTTTCACATGGATGAGCATTTATTAACAAATGGGGTCTAGAGAAGTTATTACCTTTGTGGCTCAAAGACCTGGAACAAGTCCCCCACCCCCCTTTCTAAATAACTCACAGAGAGAGATAAAAGCGGTGATCTTTTATTATTACATGCCACTGTGACTTTTACATATCACAAGATAAAAATCGGTTATTTCTTGTGCTAGAAGTAAATTCAGGTCAGTATCTATGCTAATAGGCTACTAGCAAGTTACAATAAGATCAAATACTCAATAATTCTCTCATTTTTTACTGTTTGTACTAGTGTTCATGAGTTTCTAGCTAGCACTTTAATCTCACATCAAACTTGCCTAAAAAAGTTATAAGAAACAAAATATACACTAAAATTTTCAACAATCTATTTTTACACTAGTTCAAAAAAGTTAAAAGATGCCTTCGGTTTGTTAGCCTCAGATTACTATTATAGGTAGTCTAAGGCTTTAAACGTCCGCATTGTTTTCCACTCTATAAGTAGTCATCATCATTCAGTAACACTACATCATTAAAGTCGTATGAATATTGAATTTTTTTCTTTCTTACATTATCATCTCTCTTCTTTAACCTCTACTAAAAAGAGTAGATAGTAAATGCTGTGAAATGGCGGTGACTAAGAGGAAACTGACAGTATAATAGTAAATCAATGAGACAGAGAGCATAGAGAAGGAGAAAACTTAGTGGATGCAAGTAAATTAATTATTACATGCATAGACTTTCTTCTTTCTTCACTTTGTTCATTTCTCTGGAAAAGGTAAATTTCAAACTTGTGTAAGCAAACGATTAGAGTTTAGAAACATTATGACTACAACAAAATCCACACGCAATTCTATATTAGGTATGCACTAGGCACTAGCTAGATAAACCCTTTAGCATATACAATAATAGTCTTGCGAGAAAATGAGGGTTCTATAAGTTTGAATATAGTTGCGTGTATACACATATCTTATGCGGCACATGGAACTATACTTAAGTAAAAAAAAAGTTAATTAGAAAAACACTCTTAACCTTAAAATTGGTTTAGGAAGCACTTTTAGTTGTAGATAAGTCCACTGGTTGCTACATTGTTCTTGATGTCAAGTCAATGAGTCTAATAGTATCTCTACATTTTCAGACTGATTTTAAAAAGTAGTATATTCAGAATCTTTTGGACATCCTCTGAGAATTCAGTCTAGCATATCAGAACTTTCATCACTTCAGTTTAAAAATCTAGACATCCTCTGAGAGCAATGAACTTGTACTCAAGTCACCAGAACCCAAAACTGATTGGATTGATGTTTAAATCACTGGTACGGAATCTTATCTTATGCTAGCTCTAAAACGTCCATATATACAATGAATTAATTTTATATGGATGTGGTGCCGTGCAGGTGTATAAATGTTGGCTTCAAGGTAAATTATACTGCCAAGAAAGGTAGATGATTTATGAAGGCAAACGGTGACATTAAAGAGATTTTACAAGACCAAACAAGGGAGAGTAGTAGCTAAATGTGTTCCATGAAGGCAGAAGATGGATTTATTGAGGTGGGCTCCAAGCTTGTGGGGTAGTAAGAAGAAGTATCTTCATCGAATCATAGAACGATAAGACAAAATCATAAAGAATTGTACAAATAAACACAAAAAGAAATCAGTTTTA
Organism: Camelina sativa; assembly: GCF_000633955.1. Classification (NCBI taxonomy): domain Eukaryota; kingdom Viridiplantae; phylum Streptophyta; class Magnoliopsida; order Brassicales; family Brassicaceae; genus Camelina; species Camelina sativa. The sequence goes on along the minus strand of NC_025704.1, from coordinate 6,955,125 downwards.
TATTTAATAAATAAAAAAAAATTAAAGAAGAGGAAAAATGAATAAATGTGAATATGAAAGTTGAAGAAGAGAGAGAGAGAGAAGTAGAAGAGCTCATGGATCAAAAGAAAATCATATTGGCTGCAAATGATGTAAAGGACAATGGGGACAAAACTCTATAAATGTCTTGCTGATACCATATTGCCAGCTCCTACACTCTCTGTATGGTCCTTACATACTTCAATATAGCCTTCATAAATGGTGCCACTTGTCAAGATTCTATCGATCCACGAATTCCCACATTTGATGCTACGAATCTCCTGCATAAATGTACTTGATCAGACATTGCAAAAAGCAAGAAGTCACACACATATGAAATATATAAAAAAACCGAGCCATGTGAGAAGAAGAGACTACGTACTTAGCATGCTCAATCTGTAACATTCAGACTGGAGACTATTTAACACTCCTAGTTTGGTTCGGTAGTCACAGAAGCTGTTTCAACTGGTACATAAGTCGCAACAGTTCTATATTATAAAGATTGTAAACTACTAAACTATAATCGAATACAAAACTCAATGGTTCACTTCAGGCTTAATTGTAGACAAAATACCTAAGATTAGCCAAGTCTCTATTAGCTATACCTTTTCAAAGCTTATGCATCAACCCGACAAATAATAGCAATTAAGGCGTGAAAACAAGTCTTCAATCCATCAGTCGAAAAAAGAATCTGATAACAAATTTGCATCCTTTAAATCTCTGAAAGCAAGGATAAGATAGATATCCATAACACCAACATATTACAAAATCTGGTTTCCATCAAAAAAAAAAAAAAAAACAGGTATCTTCAATCATAACCCAAGACAATAACACTACAATTTGTTGGTGCGGGATTTAGCACCCCCATCATACCGAGCTAAACCAGAATGTTAATTGATTATCTAACCGGGAATCCGGTTAAGGGATCGATTAGGTTTTCGGGAATCAGTTCGGATAAAGAATAGTCTTGGAGAAGAAGGAACCGACATCCACTTCGGTGCGGCGGCCGACTCAAGCAATAGGGCAGTTTTCCATATTTCACTTCGTCTGTTAAGGAAAGTTAATATATTATGAGATCTCTGAACATGTATAAATAAGGGAGACTTCTCCATTGTAAATCATTCAGAATCTAATACAATAACCGAGTTCTCTTTTTGCTCTTTACAACAA
>NC_025704.1:6952381-6953765 GCF_000633955.1 Camelina sativa | reverse complement strand
AGGGTGGCCAGAGTCTGCTCTGTTATCGAAAAGAAGCAGAGGAAGACGGAGACCGCATAGCAATTACAGAGCGGGGACCATCTCACTGGTCCCCGAAAGCCGGAGCGGGATCGCCTCAAGTGTCCGGAGTGCAAGATCCTACAGGCGAATATTGACCCCTCCGACCCATCGCGAACTGTCGGCATCGGGGCCGAACTCGACGAAAGCATAAAGGCCAAGCTGATCGCTTTCCTGCAATCTCGGGCTTCCACATTCGCTTGGTCAACAAAGGACATGGTCGGGATAAGCCCCGAAGTCATGTGCCACAAGCTAAATATCGACCCCACGTTCAAGCCGATCAGACAGAAGCGCAGGCGCCTAGGCCCGGATCGAGCCAAGGCGGTCCAGGACGAAGTGGAACGACTACTCAAGGCGGATCAAATCATGGAAGTCCAGTATCCTGATTGGTTGGCTAACCCGGTCGTAGTCAAAAAGAAAAACGGCAAGTGGAGAGTTTGCGTGGATTTCACCGATCTCAACAAAGCTTGCCCTAAGGACAGCTTTCCTCTGCCGCACATAGATCGTCTCGTCGAAGCCACGGCTGGAAACCAGCTGCTTTCGTTTATGGATGCTTTCTCAGGCTACAACCAGATCGCCATGAGCTCAGCTGACCGCTAGAAAAAGGCATTCATCACAGATAGGGGGACCTACTGTTACAAAGTGATGCCGTTCGGATTGAAAAACGCCGGAGCAACCTACCAGCGCTTGGTAAACATGATGTTCGCGGATCTGNATCTATTTTCTAGAGAGATAGCTCTATTGAATTTGTTCCCCTCCATAAACAAATTCATTGTGGAAACCTAGTTTCTACAATTGGCGCCGTCTGTGGGGACGCAAATCGTCTCTAGGAAACTCTCCTGAAAGAAGCCTTGCAATAATGTCTTCCGTCGTGAACGAAGTTCCAGAAGAAAACCGCACGCCCGATCTCACGGGCATCACGCCTTCTCAGGATGACACCGCGACACTGGGTGGGTCAACTAGGCCTGTCATTGCCGTGTATTCCCGTCATCGCGTGAACACAACGGCAAATCCGGTCGGAACCTCCACCGAACTCCCAGTCGGGGTCAGATCTGATGGGGAAACCAGCCAGGGTGCAGGACGAACTCTCGAGGAGCCAGTCCACCTCGACGCAGAGCCTTCTACTGAACAAACCCACGAGGAGGCGGATGCTCGCGTAACGGAGCAGCAGAACAGCGCACAGAACGGGAACCTCCCCGTTCATACCACACCAGCGGCCCAGAATCCGCAGCTCGTTTCCATGGAGGACTTCAGAATCCTGTTCGGCACCATGACAAAAGAGATCTACCAGATGATCTCCGAAACCAACCGCAGAGTTGATGCCGTT
>NC_025704.1:6951079-6951738 GCF_000633955.1 Camelina sativa | reverse complement strand
CAGACCCCTTGGTTATCGAAGTCTCGATGGGCGACTTCGACGTCGAACGAGTTTTGATCGACACTGGGAGCACAGTCAATGTACTCTGTTGGCAAACATTGGAAAAAATGGGCGTCACACCAGACCAACTGAAACCCGAAACTCGAACGCTGACGGGCTACGACGGGGTCGCCAAAATGTCGATGGGCGACGTGAAGCTACAAGTACGAGCTGGCGGAGTGACCCGGAAAACTAAGTTCGCAGTCGTTGATGCACCACCAATCTACAACGCTATTCTGGGGGTACCTTGGATATATGCGATGCAGGCCGTACCGTCGACCTATCACCTCTGCCTCAAATTCCCAACTCCTACAGGAATTTGCACACTTTACGGCGACCAGAGGGTGGCCAGAGTCTGCTCTGTTATCGAAAAGAAGCAGAGGAAGACGGAGACCGCATAGCAATTACAGAGCGGGGACCATCTCACCGGTCCCCGAAAGCCGGAGCGGGATCGCCTCAAGTGTCCGGAGTGCAAGATCCTACAGGCGAATATTGACCTCTCCGACCCATCGTGAACTGTCGGCATCGGGGCCGAACTCGGCGAAAGCATAAAGGCCAAGCTGATCGCTTTCCTGCAATCTCGGGCTTCCACATTCGCTTGGTCAACAAAGGACATGGTC
>NC_025704.1:6947415-6950853 GCF_000633955.1 Camelina sativa | reverse complement strand
CCCCCTCCAATCCGGACGCATGGCAAAATGGGCAGTCGAACTTAGCGAGTACGACATCGAATACCGTTCTCGCCCAAGCCTGAAGTCACAAGTTCTGGCTGACTTCATCACCGAATTGTCTCCCGAGCTTGACGATCCCACTCCCACGGTGGAGCAATGGACAATGTTCGTCGACGGATCGTCAACAAATCAAGGATCCGGGGTCGGGATCATACTTCGATCTCCCACCGGAGAAATTCTAGAGCAAGCATTAAAGCTCAATTTCAAAGCGTCGAACAACGAAACTGAGTACGAGGCCATTCTTGCAGGACTCCGGCTAGCCCAGGGACTTGGAGTTAAACACCTGCAGGTCTTCTGTGACTCCCAACTCGTAGTCAGCCAGTTCAGCGGAGAATTCGACGCCAAAAACAAGCGAATGGGAGCATATCGACAGTTGGTCCGTACATTATCCGGCGAGTTTACGTCGTTCTCCCTGACGAAGGTCCCACGGAACGACAACGCATCAGCCGACGCACTCGCAAACCGCTCCGACCCCGAGTTACGGCGTACCATTCCCATCGAATGCATCGAGGCTCCCAGCGTTGACCCGGACAGCCAGATCGCCCTCATCAATGACGACCCAATCCCGATGGAAGTCGACGAGCCAATAGAAGATATGGCAGACGTCGTCGAACCCCCCGAAGATTGGCAAACTGAGATCAAGCTTTACATCTCCGATGGCACCGTCCCGGCAGATCGATGGGCAGCTCGACGACTAAAGGCTCGGAGTGCCAGGTACATCCTGTTGGATGGGGAGCTATTTCGCCGGAGTGCTTCGGGAGTGTTCCTTACCTGTGTTACTCGGGACGAGGCCGAACGCATCATGATGGAAGTGCATGAAGGCGAAGGTGGCAACCATTCCGGCGGACGCGCACTTGCTCTCAAAATCAAAAAGGACGGACACTATTGGCCCACCATGATGGCCGATTGCGAGACTTTTGCGGCCAAATGCGAAGCTTGTCAGCGCCATGGACCCATGCGGCACGTCCCGCCCGAACTATTAAACACCGTCACTGCTCCGTATCCCTTTATGCGCTGGGCCATGGATGCCATAGGACCTTTGCCGGCATCCAAATCCAAGAAATATGTTCTGGTTCTGACCGATTACTTCACCAAGTGGGTGGAAGCAGAATCTTTCACAAGGATCCAATCCTTAGACGTGACCAATTTCATATGGAAAAACATCATATGTCGCCACGGACTCCCATATGAGATCGTCACCGACAACGGTACCCAATTCACTTCGATGATCACCAGACGCTTCTTGACAAAATGGCAAATCCGTCTCAGCACTTCGACTCCTCGATACCCGCAAGACAACGGTCAAGCTGAAGCCACGAATAAATCGATTGTTGATGGGCTCAAGAAATGACTCGGTCGAAGGAAAGGAGCATGGGCAGATCACCTGGATGGTGTGCTGTGGTCATACCGCACAACCCCGCGGCGGAGCACGGGACAATCCCCTTTCTCCCTCGCATATGGTCTTGAAGCACTCGCCCCAGCTGAAGCAGGGGTCCCGACACTTCGTCGCACTATGATGATCGATAATCCTAAACTTAACGATGAGATGCTGGTCGACCACAACGATCTCGCCGAAGAGTTACGCGACAAAGCTCTAGTTCGGATGCAACACTACCAAGACACGGCGGCTCGATATTACAATAAGACTGTTCGTCAGCGGCGCTTCAACGAAGGTGATCTGGTTCTGCGGGAAGTCTTCGAGAACACCAAGGAAGTAAACGCCGGCAAACTCGGCGCTCGATGGGAAGGTCCATATCTCGTATCTAGAGCAGTTCGCCCGGGAGTTTACGAACTCATAACCATGGCTGGGGAATGTATCAAAAACTCGTGGAACGCGGCCCACTTGAAACGCTACTACAGCTAAGTCGTTGTCACGACTCTACTTAGGAGTTTTCGGGAATCCGAACTCTATTTATCTTTCCTTTGTAATATGAACTACGGTTGGCTTGATCCCCAATTCGGGGTACGTAGGCAATTCCTTATCTTTTAAAGACCAAGCGAATGCAGCTAATATATTAATAAAGTTTTTTCCGGTTTAAAAACTTCCTCTTACTCAACTCGGCGACAAGCCGGCGTGCAAAACAAAATATCCAAAGGTTACTTGCATTTAAATTTCTTTTACACGGTTTGGATAATTCCAAACAAGTTAAAAGCTTCAATAACTAAGTCAAATTCCCATTACATGCTTTGGATGTTTCGACTAATAATAAAAAAAAAAAAGAAAAGAGACGCAAAGGGAAAAGGTCCCTTCGACGACTCGGGATCCTAGATGAGAAAAGAAAAAGACCGCCCGAACTCAGAGTTCGGAAGGGTCGAGCTCCCACATTCAGCGTCTAGGTTGATCCTGCAGACGAAGTGGAGGCCGCGGACCCGATAGATCATCTGCCAATGGTTCCTCCACCGCTACCTTGTCCAGTTCGGCGCGCCAGAACTGACGCCTTCCCCTCAGGGCTTCCAATCTCTACCTTGGGACTTCGACACCTTTTGACGCCAAGTCTTCTAAGAAAGCACACGGGCCTTCAACCAAGTGCCTCTCGCGGAAAATCGGGCCGGCCGACTCCAGGAAGGTGGCATACCGCCTTAACCTTTCTACGGAAGCTCGGTAGGCCCAGATATCCACGTTGAACGGGTACGCAGTATCTTCGAGAGGCTGACAATCGGCCTCCAAGAGGACGGGCACCCCCATACCTTCCAGCAGTTCTAGGCACGCCGTTCGCGCGGCAAACAGCCCGGTCATACGCCACTTCTCCAAGTAGAAACCATTGGAGATTAGTTCGTTCAGGACCCGAATGGTCCCGTCCAAACGATAAAGCCGACAGATCTCGGCCAATCTTCGGCGTCTTGCCATAAGATGAGCCCCCAGCCTATAGCGGCGAGCTCGATATCTTCGAAGTTCCTGACACACAGGACTCCCTTCTGCACCCGTCATGTCAACGTACGGGACAGGAGCGCAAACTCGGAACGTCTCCGCGCTCTCGTGGGCGGAGGAGCTCTCTGAAGCTTCAGTTCGTCTCGAACTGCTTGCCGAAGCGGCTATCCTCTCCCGAGCTTGTCTTAGCCACGCTGATCGAGTAGTCACTATCTCTTTTCTCTCAGTGATTCTCGCAAATAATGGAAGTGGTTAGAATGATCTCCCCAACCCTCAATTCTATTTATACAGGATTATGGGAAATAACCGCCGCTAAACCCACCAATCAAAGTGAAGCGTGATTTTCGCGTTTTCCCAAGAGGAATTCTCAAAGACCGCGCGACGCATTTAATGGAGGGTGTTCATTATTTCCAAAAAGAAAAGGGAAATTTTCCTAATTTCCAAAAAAAAAAAAAAAAAAAAAAAAAAAAAAAAAAAAAAAAAAGTGTTGATACACTTATGTCCAATCG
>NC_025704.1:6945731-6946605 GCF_000633955.1 Camelina sativa | reverse complement strand
AGTATCTCGCTCTCCGATTAAACACACTTTATTAACACTTCGTCCCGAATTGATGTTTTCTACCATCAATTAATAAAAATTGTCTGTTGTAAGCCGGGAGACGTCTCGCCTCTGACACATTTTTCAGATAGTAAAACAATGATTAAAGCAAATCTCTTATTATAAAATTTTTTTCCAAGCAAAATTCAAGCTCGTCCGTTACATTGCAGCTAGGTATTATTAAATGATTAAATAAAACATCTTAATTCCGAACTGGTGCGCCGTTCGCAGCGATCGCATGAATGCTCGACTTGAGTCGTTTCGGCATTGGCCATAGCAATTGCAACCGAGTCTTTTCCCAATCCTCCGAACGAGTCTCCAACGCTCTGGCTTTTTGTTCAGACTCGTCAAGCAGATCCGTAGTCCTTTTCCTTTTCGCCTTGAGCGAAACAATTTCGGATTCCAGAGTCCTCAAGCGTCGATCGATTCTGCCTCTCTTCATATGAAAGTAATGAAGATCTTGAGTCAGTTCTTGGTGTGAACCCTCGATCTGCATACGCAAAATCAACAAACGGGTTAGTACGAGGAAGACAAAGTTTCGATCGCTTACAAGGAAAGGAAAAAGGAAAAGAGGGTAACGGTTACCTGACGTAAAAAGGCGTCCGCCTCGGCAAGTTCGGCATCGGTTGCGCGCCGGTTAATGTAAAACGGTTTAACTTTGCCCGGAATGAAGTCGCCAATTAAGGCGGGATCCATGTGCACTGGCTTCCGATCTGATTCACTTCGGCATTCATTGCAGTATGCAACAAGACATGGCGCCAAATCAGCTATCTTGCCAAACCCATTCATAATCCAATCCTTTGGGTGAGATTCCAGCATCTCGAGTTTGAGTAGC
>NC_025704.1:6943407-6945671 GCF_000633955.1 Camelina sativa | reverse complement strand
TCGCCGACCAACAAGCGAGAAGTACAACGCTTGACTGGCCGGATCGCCGCTCTGAACCGTTTCATCGCGCGCTCAACAGATAAGTGCCTCCCCTTTTACCAACTTCTTCGCGGGAACAAGGATTTCCATTGGGACGAGGAATGCGAGATCGCCTTTCGTCAGTTGAAGGAATATTTGACCTGTCACCCAGTATTGGTCAAACCGGAGGACGGCGAAACATTGTATCTCTATGTCTCGGTGTCCAGCTCGGCCGTTAGCGGGGTGCTAGTCCGAGACGATCGCGGGGACCAGAAACCCATTTTCTACACAAGCAAAGCACTAAACGACGCGGAGTCGCGATACCCCACGCTGGAAAAATTGGCCCTTGCAGTGATCGTCGCAGCACGGAAACTACGACCCTATTTTCAGTCGCACTCTATCGTCGTGTTTACTGATCAACCACTCCGAACCATCCTTCATAGCCCCCTCCAATCCGGACGCATGGCAAAATGGGCAGTCGAACTTAGCGAGTACGACATCGAATACCGTTCTCGCCCAAGCCTGAAGTCACAAGTTCTGGCTGACTTCATCACCGAATTGTCTCCCGAGCTTGACGATCCCACTTCCACGGTGGAGCAATGGACAATGTTCGTCGATGGATCGTCAACAAATCAAGGATCCGGGGTCGGGATCATACTTCGATCTCCCACCGGAGAAATTCTCGAGCAAGCGTTAAAGCTCAATTTCAAAGCGTCGAACAACGAAACTGAGTACGAGGCCGTTCTCGCAGGACTCCGGCTAGCCCAGGGACTTGGAGTTAAACACCTGCAGGTCTTCTGTGACTCCCAACTCGTAGTCAGCCAGTACAGCGGAGAATTCGACGCTAAAAACAAGCGAATGGGAGCATATCGACAGTTGGTCCGTGCATTATCCGGCGAGTTTACGTCGTTCTCCCTGACGAAGGTCCCACGGAACGAGAACGCATCAGCCGACGCACTCGCAGCTCTGGCAAACCGCTCCGACCCCGAGTTACGGCGTACCATTCCCATCGAATGCATCGAGGCTCCCAGCGTTGACCCGGATAGCCAGATCGCCCTCATCAATGACGACCCAATCCCGATGGAAGTCGACGAGCCAATAGAAGATATGGCAGACGTCGTCGAACCCCCCAAAGATTGGCAAACTGAGATCAAGCTTTACATCTCCGATGGCACCGTCCCGGCAGATCGATGGGCAGCTCGACGACTAAAGGCTCGGAGTGCCAGGTACATCCAGTTGGACGGGGAGCTATTTCGCCGGAGTGCTTCGGGAGTGTTCCTTACCTGTGTTACTCGGGACGAGGCCGAACGCATCATGATGGAAGTGCATGAAGGCGAAGGTGGCAACCATTCCGGCGGACGCGCACTTGCTCTCAAAATCAAAAAGGACGGACACTATTGGCCCACCATGATGGCCGATTGCGAGACTTTTGCGGCCAAATGCGAAGCTTGTCAGCGCCATGGACCCATGCGGCACGTCCCGCCCGAACTATTAAACACCGTCACTGCTCCGTATCCCTTTATGCGCTGGGCCATGGATGCCATAGGACCTTTGCCGGCATCCAAATCCAAGAAATATGTTCTGGTTCTGACCGATTACTTCACCAAGTGGGTGGAAGCAGAATCTTTCACAAGGATCCAATCCTTAGACGTGACCAATTTCATATGGAAAAACATCATATGTCGCCACGGACTCCCATATGAGATCGTCACCGACAACGGTACCCAATTCACTTCGATGATCACCAGACGCTTCTTGACAAAATGGCAAATCCGTCTCAGCACTTCGCTCCTCGATACCCGCAAGGCAACGGTCAAGCTGAAGCCACGAATAAGTCGATCGTTGATGGGCTCAAGAAACGACTCGGTTGAAGGAAAGGAGCATGGGCAGATCACCTGGATGGTGTGCTGTGGTCATACCGCACAACCCCGCGGCGGAGCACGGGACAATCCCCTTTCTCCCTCGCATATGGTCTTGAAGCACTCGCCCCAGCTGAAGCAGGGGTCCCGACACTTCGTCGCACTATGATGGTCGATAATCCTAAACTTAACGATGAGATGCTGGTCGACCACAACGATCTCGCCGAAGAGTTGCGCGACAAAGCTCTAGTTCGGATGCAACACTACCAAGACGCGGCGGCTCGATATTACAATAAGACTGTTCGTCAGCGGCGCTTCAACGAAGGTGATCTGGTTCTGCGGGAAGTCTTCGAGAACACCAAGGAAGTAAACGCCGGCAAACTCGGC
>NC_025704.1:6940748-6942385 GCF_000633955.1 Camelina sativa | reverse complement strand
GGTCGAAGGAAAGGAGCATGGGCAGATCACCTGGATGGTGTGCTGTGGTCATACCGCACAACCCCGCGGCGGAGCACGGGACAATCCCCTTTCTCCCTCGCATATGGTCTTGAAGCACTCGCCCCAGCTGAAGCAGGGGTCCCGACACTTCGTCGCACTATGATGGTCGATAATCCTAAACTTAACGATGAGATGCTGGTCGACCACAACGATCTCGCCGAAGAGTTGCGCGACAAAGCTCTAGTTCGGATGCAACACTACCAAGACGCGGCGGCTCGATATTACAATAAGACTGTTCGTCAGCGGCACTTCAACGAAGGTGATCTGGTTCTACGGGAAGTCTTCGAGAACACCAAGGAAGTAAACGCCGGCAAACTCGGCGCTCGATGGGAAGGTCCATATCTCGTATCTAGAGCAGTTCGCCCGGGAGTTTACGAACTCATAACCATGGCTGGGGAATGTATCAAAAACTCGTGGAACGCGGCCCACTTGAAACGCTACTACAGCTAAGTCGTTGTCACGACTCTACTTAGGAGTTTTCGGGAATCCGAACTCTATTTATCTTTCCTTTGTAATATGAACTACGGTTGGCTTGATCCCCAATTCGGGGTACGTAGGCAATTCCTTATCTTTTAAAGACCAAGCGAATGCAGCTAATATATTAATAAAGTTTTTTCCGGTTTAAAAACTTCCTCTTACTCAACTCGGCGACAAGCCGGCGTGCAAAACAAAATATCCAAAGGTTACTTGCATTTAAATTTCTTTTACACGGTTTGGATAATTCCAAACAAGTTAAAAGCTTCAATAACTAAGTCAAATTCCCATTACATGCTTTGGATGTTTCGACTAATAATAAAAACAAAAAAGAGAAAAGAGAGGCAAAGGGAAAACGTCCCTTCGACGACTCGGGGTCCTAGATGAGAAAAGAAAAGACCGCCCGAACTCAGAGTTCGGAACGGTCGAGCTCCCACACTCAGCGTCTAGGTTGATCCTGCAGACGAAGTGGAGGCCGCGAACCCGATAGATCGTCTGCCAATGGTTCCTCCACCGCTACCTTGTCCAGTTCGGCGCGCCAGAACTGACGCCTTCCCCTCAGGGCTTCCAATCTCTCCCTTGGGACTTCGACACCTTTTGACGCCAAGTCTTCTAAGAAAGCACACGGGCCTTCAACCAAGTTCCTCTCGTGGAAAATCGGGCCGGCCGACTCCAGGAAGGTGGCATACCGCCTTAACCTTTCTACGGAAGCTCGGTAGGCCCAGATATCCACGTTAAACGGGTAAGCAGTATCTTCGAGAGGCTGACAATCAGCCTCCAAGAGGACGGGCACCCCCATACCTTCCAGCAGTTCTAGGCACGCCGTTCGCGCGGCAAACAGCCCGGTCATACGCCACTTCTCCAAGTAGAAACCATTGGAGATTAGTTCGTTCAGGACCCGAATGGTCCCGTCCAAACGATAAAGCCGACAGATCTCGGCCAATCTTCGGCGTCTTGCCATAAGATGAGCCCCCAGCCTATAGCGGCGAGCTCGATATCTTCGAAGTTCCTGACACACAGGACTCCCTTCTGCACCCGTCATGTCAACGTACGGGACAGGAGCGCAAACTCGGAACGTCTCCGCGCTCTCGTGGGCGGAGGAG
>NC_025704.1:6904239-6936202 GCF_000633955.1 Camelina sativa | reverse complement strand
CCATCATACCGAGCTAAACCAGAAATGTTAATTGATTATCTAACCGGGAATCCGGTTAAGGGATCGATTAGGTTTTCGGGAATCAGTTCGGATAAAGAATAGTCTTGGAGAAGAAGGAACCGACATCCACTTCGGTGCGGCGGCCGACTCAAGCAATAGGGCAGTTTTCCATATTTCACTTCGTCTGTTAAGGAAAGTTAATATATTATGAGATCTCTGAACATGTATAAATAAGGGAGACTTCTCCATTGTAAATCATTTAGAATCTAATACAATAACCGAGTTCTCTTTTTGCTCTTTACAACAAACCCTAGTTCTTTCGAGTTCTTCTTCTTTACTCCTAATTTCAAGGCTTAGATCTATTTTCTAGAGAGATAGCTCTATTGAATTTGTTTCCCTCCATAAACAAAATCATTGTGGAAACCTAGTTTCTACACAATCTAAAAGATATGATCAATCAATCATACAACTACAAGCCAACAAAAAAAAAGGCCAAACAACATAAAAAAACGTGTTAACCACAAACGGCAAAGGCATTTTAGTTGTGAGTTAATTCATATATAATTGGAAGGCAACACACAACCAACAAAGAAAAAATCTCAATTAAGCAAAGAAGAAGAGAAGTAATAGTAAACTTAGTACAACAGAGACAATTGTCAAAGGACCCGTCTAACTTAAATTAAAGAGCTGACTAGTGACGGATCAATTTTTTTCCTTGCAAAGTCACCTTCAAAACAGTACCTAAATTATTGAGACATCTCGGACGGACAACCAAAGAAAACAAATAACATATTAGTATTGTTCCACCACCAAACAAGAGCTACTGTACGAGAGAGATTTAACTCACTTTTAATTCGCACTATGTAAACCGTAAAATCCTCAGTTCTCTGTTTTTACTTGTGAGTACATACAAAATCATTAAAGATTGATTACTATCGCATTTAGTAACCATTGTGACTACTATTGAGGTGGGTTTAGAATGTTTTTGTTAAGGACAAAAACAAACTAAATGAAAGACTTCAAATGTTTTCATTACACAACACAAAGCATGCATATGTATGTTGTTTGAGTCTGGCAATGATTTAATTAAGTACGTCTGATCCGGTCAACCCGAATAAAATCACCTTAATTGATATTTTGGTACCGGTTTGGTTATACTAAACCGGAAATCACTTAAAAATAATCGAAAGCAGCCCATAATGAACCAAAAGGGAGATGATCAGGAAGCAAACGAACGACCGAATCGCCAATCGCCACCGTCCGAAACTATGGCACAACTGCAAAAATTTCCCAACTTTGAAGCAAATCCACGCTTCTATAGTTGTGAATGGTCTCATGTCGAACCTTTCTGTTGTTGGGGAGCTAATTTACTCGGCTTCTTTGTCTGTTCCTGGTGCGCTTCAGTACGCCCACAAGTTGTTCGACGAAATTCCTAAACCAGACGTATCTATCTTTAACCATGTGTTGCGCGGCTCTGCCCAGAGTTTGAGACCTGAAAATACGGTTGCTTTGTATACTGAGATGGAGAGACGAGGTGTGTCCCCTGATAGGTATACGTTTACGTTCCTTCTCAAGGCGTGTTCGAAGCTTGAGTGGAGAAGTAATGGTTTTGCTGTTCATGGGAAAGTGTTGAGACATGGGTTTGTGTCTAATGTGTATGCTAAAAACGCTTTGATCCTTTTTCATGCTAATTGTGGAGATTTGAGAATTGCAAGTGAGCTTTTTGATGATTCTGCTAAAGCTCATAAGGTTGCTTGGTCTTCTATGACTTCTGGGTATGCTAAGAGAGGGAAGATAGATGAAGCTATGAGGCTTTTTGATGAAATGCCTGAAAAAGATCAGGTTGCTTGGAATGTGATGATCACTGGTTGTTTGAAATGTAAGGAGATTGATAGAGCAAGAGAACTCTTTGATAGGTTTACAGAGAAAGATGTTGTGACTTGGAATGCAATGATCTCTGGATATGTAAACTGTGGGTACCCGAAGGAGGCTTTAAGTATATTCAAGGAGATGAAGGATGCTGGTGAACACCCAGATGTTGTGACAATACTGAGCTTGTTATCTGCTTGTGGTGACTTAGGAGACTTAGAAACTGGGAAGAGACTTCATCACTACATCTTGGAAACGGCTTCCTTTTCGAGGAGCTCTATATATGTGGGCACTCCTGTTTGGAATGCTTTAATTGACATGTATGCAAAGTGTGGAAGCATTGATAGAGCAACTGAAGTGTTCAGAGGAATGAAAGATCGGGACTTGTCAACTTGGAATACTTTGATTGTTGGTTTGGCTTTGCATCATGCGGAGGGATCAATTGAAATATTTGAAGAAATGCAAAGGTTGAGAGTATGGCCAAATGAGGTGACGTTCATTGGAGTTATATTAGCTTGTAGCCATTCAGGAAGAGTTGATGAAGGGAGTCAGTATTTTAGCCTTATGAAGGATATGTATAATATCGAACCAAACTTAAAGCATTATGGTTGTATGGTAGACATGTTGGGGCGAGCAGGGCTATTGGAGGAAGCATTCATGTTTGTGGAGTCGATGACGATTGAGCCTAACGCCATTGTATGGCGAACACTTTTAGGTGCTTGTAAGATTTATGGGAATGTTGAGTTAGGAAAGTATGCAAATGAGAAACTGCTCAGTATGAGAAAGGACGAGAGTGGCGATTATATGTTGCTCTCCAATATATACGCTTCCACAGGTCAGTGGGACGCAGTGCAGAAAGTAAGGAAGATGTTTGATGATACAAGAGTGAAAAAACCTACTGGAGTTAGCTTGATCGAGGAAGACAATGATAAATTGATGATGAGATATTTACTCTCGTCAGAACCTGAGTCAAAATCAAGAGGTCGGACTAGTTAAGGTAGAAAACCAACGCTTCATTGGCTAACTATGGATAGTAAGATTGGATATTTTCCTGCAATTATAGTCTTAACTTTGAACTCTGAAACGGGTAAAGGCAATATTATATCCTTTCTGTTCTAAGAAACCGAGCACCGCGTTTGATAGGAAGCTTCTATGTTGATGTTTACACCTTAACTTACAAGATGATCTTTCAATGAATTTTTGTGTAACATAAAGTTAACTTTATAAAATCCAGCGTTTTTCTTGTCATCTATAATGGTGATTTCATGATTAGAGATTTAGCATATCTTTATAGAACACTATAAAGGAGAGAAGATATAAGATGATGTGGTAACTGATAGTTAAAGCACAACTTTTGACATAATAACTCGTTACATAAACCAGACAGAAAATATCAATGGAGATGAGAAAAGAAAAAACACAGATGCTGAGGACACACGACCGAAAGCTCATCAAGTTAACATTTTTACACACCAAACCATGAATTTTTTTAAAGCAGGGAATAGGAAAACTCATATATCAGGTTAAGACCAGATCTTCAATGGCGTCGGGAAAGAGCAATAGCTGATAGGAGAATAAGAAGAATGAGGAGGACAACGGCAATGAAAGATCCAATCAGAGACCCGGAGATACGCTCACAGAATGAGTTGAACTGTTGACAAATAGCATTCCAGTTTGTTTTGTTGTTCCCATTGTGTGCCAAGTAGACAATGGCTGCTGCTGAGGATGCTCCAGCAGTTAGAAGACCCAACATTACCTAACACATGAGGAGGAATTAATTGCAAGTCTTTTTCATTTCTACTCACATGATCTGCTCATTACTCTTTCAGTGTTTTTTGTTATTATGGGGTTGAGCTGGAAAGCTAACGAGAAGGCACATGCTTATTAAAGAGAATGAGTTTGAATTTGCTGATGACTGATGACTTACCACATCAAGGACGATAAGAAGAATTCTACTATTCTGAGTCTTGCTCTTGACGATGTGTACAAAGGCCAAAGTTAGAGACAAGATAAGGTAACCACTCACAACAGCATTTGCTACCACAAAGAACCTGATTGATCAAGCAAACCAAAGGCAAAAACACTTTTCAAGAGTTAATCCAGGTCATTCCCTCATATATTAAAAACAGGTTAAAAGAAGTTTAAAAGAAACAGATCGCATACGTTAAGGCTGGAAGATCGCTGTATTCGGCTTGGAACCGTATGAATCGAGTAAAGAAAGGCAGTGTTTCATGTGTGGTTCCCATGAGGATTGCACTACCTATAGTGTTAAAGAGTGCAACAATCCTGAGGATAAATTCAAGAATGGCAATCCTTCTGCTCATCAGACCGCTCTTTTGAATACCTTTGCTTGTTTCCACGACTTCAGCTTGACCAGACTTCATTTTCTCTAGATTTCTTGAGAAGGGAGTTAGGGTTAGCTATGTAAGAAATAATGTTGTGAGAGTTTTGATGAGGGTTAAGAGGAATGAGTATATATAGTGCATGCTTTGGGACATATAGTGGTTGTGATAAGGTCCTTATCTCATTGTACTTGCTAAAGGTATCCCCTTTTTAGTAATATAATTCCATAACTTTTGCATAGAGTATATTCTTTATAAATCAATACATAATAAGCTTCATGATCCACCCTCTTTAGTATATCCTATATCAAATTTGGAAACATAAAGGCTGTCCAAATTTGGATACAAATCTTTAGCTGGAATATGTGGAGTAGTTACATGTTATATGATCATGCATGGTGATAAGTTAAATTAATGGAATTAGTTATGTTAGCCGCAGATGATTAACAAACCCACTCAATCTTTTAAATTACATTTTTTTTTAATAGTAGGATCGGAATTCTCTATAGTTTAGTTGGAAATTTAAATTAAAGTTCCTAAGTGATTGGAGATGTTGAACCCAAATGTGTTATGTGTCAAACACCTATAAAATTGAAGCAGGACACCTAAACCAAATGATAATATTCAAATGTCTATAAAAGTATGTACGCTTTTTGAGTTCAAAGGGATGACTTCAGCTTTTGAGTTGGCTTACGTGAAGATGGAAATGATAACGCAAAAGTTGACAACAACAAAGTCAAATAAAATACTCTGGCTCTCTTTTAGGGCGGGCGTTTGCAATCGTAAAATTACATAAAAGAACACAATTTTCTTATATTTCTAATTTAGCCTCAAAACTTAAAAAAACTGAGTCATCATCGCTTCCAAGTAAACCCATTCCCAGAGAGAAGTCTAGACAAGAATCCTTCACTAGCTGTTGTCTTCTTCTCTTTAGAAGTGCTCATGTTACTAATCAGAGACCAATGAGTCTCAAAATCGATTTCATAGCCACACTTTTGCATCATCTCCATCATCTCTGAAGCTTTCACTGTCTTGTTCTCTACTCGAAACCGATCAATCACTAGCTTAAACATCTCTCGACTCGGCGTTTCGCCTAACCCGACCATTGACTTGATGAGTCTTTCTGATTCCACAACTTGGCATGCCTCACAATACTTTTGAACAAGACCACTCCATGTACTTATGCTTGGACTTAGACCTAATATCACCATTTCTGTTTGAAAGTCCATAGCTTTATCCAACTGGTTGCATCTCAGCAAACCACTGATGACTGAATCATAGCTTGAAGAATCTGGAATGCTTCGGTTCTTTATCATTGTGTTCAACAGATGAACCGCAATGTCAAGACTCCCGTGATCAGATAGTTTCTTGATTAGATTATCGTAGTTACGAGCCATCATGCCATTGCGTGTCACACGGATCAGAAAATCTTCAGCTTGAGAAATTTCGCCTTTTGAAATTAAGGATTCAGCGATTTGAGTTTGGACAACTGAAGAATCCAAAATCCAGCCTTTTGATTCCATTACCTGCCACAAGTCAAGAGCTTTCTTCACATTACCATAGTCACACAGAAACCTTATAACTGCTCTTATGCTTCGCTTATTAGGCTTCATCCCCTCAGAGATCATAGCCGAGAGATATTTCACAGAACTAGAATAATCTCCAGACAAAGAATATCCATGTACGAGAAAATTAAACGTGGTTTCATCAGGCAATAATCCTCTCCCCTGCATTTCGAGCAAGACTTTACTAACCTCCAAGTGATTATTAGCCTGAAACAGATAAAAAATCAGCAGATTATAGAAGATTAGGCCGCCAGGATTGCTTTGTCCTAGAACCAGAAACTCCTTCAGCCTAAATGCAGACAGAAACTGACGTTCTAAACACATTTTCCGAACATATTCTCTGTAACTCATAACTGAACAGATTATGTTCTTCCTCACCAAGATTCCTAGGACTTCCTCAACTCTCCTCAGGTTGTTACCTTTACAATAACCTTGAAACATCAGATTGTAGATGAAATTATTCGGTAAAGACCCGTTTGATAAAATTATGCGATTTTCTGCATTGGACATCATCCCAGCTAAGCATAGTCCTTCTATTAAACTATACTGGACAGAAGATGAATCTGATTTCTCTGCTAAAGTAAATGCCTTTTCTGCTTTGTTAGCTCCACAAAGTCGAGGAATTAACAACAAACAACTTCCCACGCTTGGAAAGTGTTTCTTGTCTAGCATTTCGTCGAGAATAGCAAATGCAGTTGAATCATTCTTCTCCTTGCAGAGTCCTTTGATAAGATGATTGTGAACCACTTGTTCCAAAAGGTAACCCTCTCCTTCAAGCCTTTTAACAACAGAATGAGCGGTAGATGCGAACCCAAGAACTGTGAGCTTCTCGACAAAAATCCTACACGTTTCTGACTGTGATAAAGGATATGATATGAATATGCGCTCAAAGAGTTTAACCGCTTCCTCCACCAGTCCTTTCCGGATAAGACCTTCCCATAGAGCTCCGCAACTGTTCAAATCAGGTAACCAGTTAGCATTTTGGGCAGCACCCCACACATTCAGCAGATCATTGAGTGTTTCTTTCTTACAGAAACAACTTATCAAATATGTGTAAGTTGCGTTATCTATAGGATGTTGCATTTGAACCATTCTATGGAAAATAAGTTTGCTATGGCGGCTAAATCCTGTCTTGCAATATTCTTGGACCAGAACGTTGAGGGTTTCTCCATCTAACTGATTAGCCAGCTTTGGCCATCTTTCCAATAGGCTAACACTTACTTTGACATGAAAACGCGATGCGCAGAGGCTCTTCATTAAAACAGCAAAACTCCGACGTGACAGTTTTTGACCCCAACGAGCCATTTCATCATGAAGCCCCAATGCTGTTTTTAAATCGCCGTCCTTACATGCACTAACAATACGTGAACCAAATTCCGGAAGCGCGGATCTGTCAAGTACCATATTCACCTTTTGCTCGTAAGCATCCAAATCAGTGTGCAAGTATAACCCATTCCCAAGATCATCGAAGAACTCAGCTTTGGAAAGTTTGGAATCATTGTCCCTTTTCAATCTAACAGCTAAGGGATCAAATCCTACTAAACTAAAAGCTTCTGAAAGAGGATCTTCAACTTTAGATGCTTCTATCAACCCATAACCAAACATCTCGTTAACAATAGTCTTAGCTTCTTCAAACCGTCTAGCTTTGCAGTATCCAGTTACCATGATCTTATATGTAGACAAGCTTGGCAACATTCCATTTTCCTTCATCTCATCCAGAATACAACTGGTATGTTGCCACAATCCTATTCTAAAAAGCCCACCTAAGATAGCATTATAACTACGCACATCAGGTTTTAAACCCTTTGACGTAACCTCAGATAAATAAAGAAACCCTCTTTTGATATCTCCTTCATAACAACACCAACCAATCAAGATACCGAAGGTAACTTCATCAGGTTTAAAACCTAAGCGCACAAGCTCCTCCATATATACATAAGCTCTCTCTGAGCCAAACTTCTTGCAGAGTGAATGTACAATCCTATTACCAACAAACAAATCAGGTTCATACTTAACTTCACCAATGAAACTCAACAAATCCTCAAAGTCCTGCTTCTCGCAGTATCCTAAAGTAATCTTACTATAGATTGAGCTATTCAGGTCACAACCCAAAGCCACAAGCTTTCTCGCTAGAACTCTAGCCTCCTGCACTCTCTGGTCCAAGCAAAGCAACTCAATAACTTTCCCAATTCTATCTATATTCATCTGTTCTGATTCAGCCGTCGTCTCCACCCAATCCAAACAAACTCTATACGCTGATTCTGTTCTGTGAAGTCTGACCAAATAATTAATAAGAAACTGGTAACACGAAGCTACAGGTACTAAACCCTTACGCCTCATCCAATCAAACAGCATAACTGCCTTCCTGGTATCGAAATCATCAACATACTTCCCAATCAAATCGCAGAAGACCCCCTCGTTAACCAATGTATCTCCTTGGCTCTCCATCTCCATAAGCAAGAATTCAACTTCCTTAACCATACCTTCCTTGATAAGCATCGATGCCATGATTTCACAAGCCTGAGGTAAATGATTAAACCCTTTATATTGCCCACTAGCCCATCTGAAAATCTCCCATAAAGCTCGAACCTTTCTACTCCCAGTTCCATCTTTCTCAACCTCAGATTGAAAACCCAGTAACAGTTCAAGCACATTCTCGGGTTTCAACCCAGGGGATCTCCTAAACCTACGGGTAATATTGGGAATTACATCGGACAAATCCAAAAGCAAGTCTTTTAGAGAGGAACCAGTGACGTCACGGACCTTCGTTGCCCCACCAGGAGACCTCGAAAGCAAATCAAACGAGGAAGACTCATAATTTCTTGGGATAGCTGAATCATTTCTCGACGAAGACGCTAAAGAGTAACAACGACATGAGAGAGATGTAACCTTGTTAAGAAAACGAAGGCGAGTGGAAATAGTGATGGAGAGAAGATTAAGCATACGATTGGAGAAATCAATGGAAGTCTCTTATTTGCCTTCTTCTTCTTATTCAACTGCTGCATTCGTAGCTCTCTCACCAGCCAAGAAGGATCGAAACTACTGGGAAGCGACGCCGTTTTAGCTTATTGTAATCAAATAGGCTACTGAAAAATTTCATAAATAGGCCTAATTTTATATAAGACAAGTATGTATACAAATATTTATTGATCCAAATAATTTTACAAAATAAACTGATTCATATAATTTTCTTAAAAAGTTGAGATAAAATAAATTTCTTCTACGAATCTAAGTATCTAACTCAACACTCGATTAACATTCATGAAATGTAGAGATTTCTTTGAGATATGTAGCCAAATCCGGGTGGCTCAGGCAAGAAAACCGGTCAGTCATAGCCACGAAACAGAACGGGACTTTGGAGTAGTCATTCACACGGAGAGATTAAGTTACCGACAATCAAATGACAAGAGCGTCTTCATTCTTCAAGATATAGCAACCTGTCTTTTATTTAACTCCTGCCAAAGAAGCATCTGTGCAAAGACAAATAACATAGAGAGAAGAAGTTTATATACCTTTCATGTGGACCAAAAGGGATAACAGATTGATGTTAATGCCCAAAGTGGTTCGTCGATAGTAACTGTTTAGATTCTCACTCATCTCTTTCCCTGCATAAGATCTGTAACAACTCTTGAGAGACTATTAAGGTAATAGTTTGCGATACGGAAACCTGTAAGAGTGAGGTTTAAGCCTGCTGAAAGTAAAACCAATGCTAGAGAGCGTTTGACATAAATTGAATAATTCATACATACGGAACTACACGCAACCAAACTAAGGTTTCGGAATCTGATCCAAGGAAAGAAAAGGTAAACTGAAAGACAGACAGCATTACAGCCAAGGCCAACTGGATAAGGTTTTTAACGGGTAGGAAAACTTGGCAGTATTTTGGTTACAAGCGGACATGAAAAGTTTTGAAACAAACTTAAATATCTCATCCACATGTAATCGGTTCTCCTAGGTAGAGTTTGGTGGTTCAGCTTTGTCATCTTGTTTGGTGGAAAAGGCTTCAACTGTGGGCTGTGGGGTTGGCTTCAGGCTTCAGGATCTCACACTGTTTTAGTGGGACGGGAAAAGGTCACAAAGGGAAAAAAAGCAGTAAATCAGAATCTGACACCGGGACAGATCAGATTAGGTTATGTCATGAACTTGGGACAAACAGCTAGGTAAACTAAGTTTTAAAGAAGGACTTAAGCAAACCATGTTATAATCTAACCTTTATAATCACCCACCAATAGCTTCTAGTAATCATAGTTTCTGCGTCGATAGGTAGAAGAATGGCTGGATAACCTGATGACAAAAACCCATGATCAGGATCAACCACAAAGAATTGTTAGGCAAACGAAAAACAAAATTATGTGCGCTATATCGTCATTAGAAACACTTGATAACGGAAGTTCTAAAAGGTAAACCGGTAAAGACTTCATATAGTGTTACAAATACATCAGGAAATAAATAAACTCACCCAGAACTGCCACTGCGTCCAGATGCATAACCTCCTCCATACACTCCATATGGAGTACTACTACTACCACCAACCTACAAAAACACGTCCGAAGAGTCATTAGGTGAGAAATGATACGATAAAAACATGTAATGAAACCTTTTAGAAGACATACCGGCGGGCCATACGGAGAATAACTCTCAGAAGACAAAGCACTTGAGCCATAACCACCAGGATAAGGATTCCCACGTTCCAGTCTTCTGCTATCTCTACTATCATAGTCCAATCTATCACCAACATCTGGTGCAACAGGAACATAAGGCAAGACCGGCATAAGTGCAGAAACAGCACTTTCCCGGTCAAAAACATTGGCTCTTAATCTTGATGTAATTTGTATGAGAGCATCCTTGGCAACGTCAAGTTCTCCAGAGATCTGAACATCCAAATAACTTCTGCTGTTAACACTCCACGTGAAGGGCTTTAAGCGTGAGAGGATAAACTGCAATGGAAATTAGAGGAGTATCATTATGATATTGTGAATTTTATACCTGAACCATCTCATCATCGTCAGATGCAACTTTTGGAAGATTTTCCTTCCCCAATACGCGAATGTTAGCTTTTGTCATTCTTCTCATCTCAGTTATGATGGCTCCTCCTTTACCAAGGATACAACCAATCCTAGAACTTGGCACAAGAAGACGAGTCGTGAATGAAACAAGTCCAGAATCTCTTTCCACCTTATCACTGCACTTTGGTTGCAGCCGCATAGCTGCTTCTATGGTTGGGGAATATGCGTCCTCAAAAACCTAAAATAGATTAGACACTGTCAAGGCAGAAAAGTTGAATATGCAATTCTTAACTAAAAGACAGGGCCATTGAAAGAAATTCAAACCTCTCTTGCTGAAATAGTTATCAAACAATCGTTTCCTTCAGTTCTATTGCTATCAACTTTAATGGTTGCTCTAGTTTCCTGTCGAAGCTGATTGATAAGAGCACCACCTTTCCCTATAACACTTGCAATGTTCTCAACTGGGGAAACTAGCCGAATATAGAACTCTGTTGCCGGTGGCTCATTTCTTGGAGGTTGGTATAAAGGGCGAGACCATTCTCCTGCATCACGTCCATAGGAACCTATCAGCGGTGCTAACCCTACAAGTCGAGGACCACCCGCATGGCTCATCAGTGAAGCAGGAGGATGTCCACCAGACATTGCAGACGAAAGTAGGTTCTGACTACGTGAAGGATTATCATGAAGGCGAGAAGCAATCTGATGCAGAGCCTTCTTAACAATGGGCACTTCTCCAGATATCTAGAAATAAAAAGAAAAAGCTTAGTGAAAAAGTGATTTCATAAGAAAAGGCAATAAAAGTAAAACACATAAGTACCTGAATGAGCTCATCTGAACTCAAGGCACATAGAGGCATGTTTCTGTCCTTAATGATACGAATTTGAGCACCAGTGTCACTCCGAATGTTCTGAACAATCTGGCCACCTCTACCAAGAATACATCCAATCTGATCCGAAGGAACCAGCAACTTAGCAGTAACTTGATGCTCTCCTTCAGAGCTATCTTCACTCTGGGCATCATCTGCAACTACTCTATCATGGATCCTAAACAAAGCATCCTGCGCAGGAGAAAGTACTTTATCTCCATCTCCAAAGGCATTGGTCTCATCACTAGGACTATAGATCGTAATCACACGTTCATCACATCCAGGAATCGCTTCCCCTATTCTAATCTTCGATCTAGTCTCCGTTCTCAATTGCTTGACAATATCACCTCCTCTACCAATAACACTCCCAATCTTTTTCACAGGGCAGAGGTATCTGAATACAGTATCGTCACGATCAATGACAAGTGAGTCTCTGTCATCACCACGATATCTTCTTTTGTTTCCACCATTGTCATCGTAATCAGACTGAGGACGAGACCTCTTTCTATGGCTATCTCTATGATCCGGTGACATTGTTCCAATCAAAAAAATAGGGAAACAACTCTGTACCTTCCAATCAAAATTAAACAATTAGAACTCCAAATCTATAGTAAACCTGAGTTTTTTCAACCAATCACAGGAAAAAAATATATATATATATATAGCAGCCACAAGTGTGTTCATAAACAAAAACTATATGCAATTTTAAATCTTTTCATAAATCAATCCATTTTCACATAAGATCAAAGTAACAAATTAAATCAGAGAACTTGGAACTCTAGTCTATCAAAAGAACAAGCTATACAAGTAACCCAAATGAGAAGAGACTTAAGAAAAACAAATAGAACTCCAAATAGGTACAATTGGAGATTCCGATTACGATCTCAGAGAGGTTTGGATTGAGGAGAACAAATTACGAACCTTTGATTCAGAGTCCCCCGCAGACGAAATCGATTCTTCGGATTCGGGGATATCAGTATTTTCTAGGGTTTGCGCGGACTTTAATTAGTTTTTTTCCTTTTTCTTTCTTTCTGATTAAAAAAAAAACATTAATTAGTTATTTGTTCTAGGGAAAACGTCCTGGTTTCCCATGAGAACTATGATATCGTACCAGATGGAGCCCGATCTTTACCCCCGTCCCAGATGGCTCTCCTGAAATTCTTTTCAATCTATATACCCATATATCTGTAATTTACGTTTTGTATCTCCATGAGAATAGAAGATATCATCTATTTCACCATTGCTATAGGTTTAATTGGTTTACTATTTGATTAACCGAGTGACGAAGTTTACAAACCAAAATAAACCTGATTTCGACCCGATTAAAACCTGATTTTGACCCGATTAGAAACATAACCCTCAACCGAGAAATCCCTAAAATCACATTTTAACCTCTTTTTTGTTTTCTCTCGCGACGAACCCTAGAAAATCAAATTTCACCATCGATTTCTCAAATTGAATCGATGGATTTAATAATCCGATCTGGTTTTGGGCAACAAGATGGTATTGGGCAAAGAGATGGTGTTGGAGAACGAGAGTACGATGAAGAAGGAGAGGATCGAGATGAATTTCACGTCGATATGCTTGCTCAGGAATTTACCGATGCTGAAGAGTCGATTCGTCATGATACGTACCCAGAAAGTGACGACGAGGAAGAAGGTCGTGGTCGTGGTGCGGGTCGTGGTCGTGGTGCGGGTCCAGAGAGGGTGTTTACGGATATCGGACGTGGTGATGGAACTTTGTGGAAAGACCAATCCTTCTACAATGGGGTCGCATTCAAGGAGAGTGTCTTGGACTATGCACTACATACTGGTTACAATTTGAAGCAATACAGGTATGACAAAGATAAACTCGGGTTTAGATGTGTTGGGGATAAGGGCAATTGTGAGTGGAAAGTGTTTGCTGCACTTCTTCCAAACGCATCTTTGTGGAAGATTACGAAATACATTGATAAGCATTGTTGTACCCCCAATGGCGAGTGTGAGATGTTTAAGGTCCCAGTCATAGCTAGAATTTTTCTCGATAAGATTAGAGAGGAACCGGATCATTACAAGCCTTTGAGGATTGAACAGATTATCATGGAAAGGTGGAAGATATCCGCTACTAGGCCACAATGTCAAGCTGCTCGGAGAAAGGCTTTGGGATGGATAGAGTATGAGTATGAACAACAGTTTGCACGACTGCGAGATTACCAAGCTGAGATCTTGGAAGCAAATCCAGGGTCTGTTGTGGAGATTGATACAATTAAGAATGATGCTGGTCAAGACGTCTTCAATCGGTTTTATGTTTGTTTCGATGCCCTTAGAAGAACTTGGAAACAGACTTGCCGGCCAATAATAGGAGTTGATGGCGCCTTCTTAAAGGCAAAGATCAAGGGACAGTTGCTTGCTGCATTAGGCAGAGATGCAGACAATGGCATCTATCCAATAGCCTGGTGTGTTGTTCAAGTTGAGAACAAAGACAATTGGTTATGGTTTGTGAAGAGATTGAAGACTGACCTGGATCTAAACGAGGGAGATGGTTACATTTTAGTGTCTGATCGACAAAAGGTATGTATCTAACTAATTTATTATATTGGTTAATAAATGTGAATGCTCTCGTTTTTAATATGTTTGGTTTTTGGTTCTCAATTAGGGGTTGATAAAAGCTGTGGAGTTGGAGTTACCACAAATAGAGCATAGAATGTGTGTTAGACACATCTATGGGAACTTGAAGAAGACTCATCCTTCCAAGAAGCAAATCAAGCCACTCCTCTGGCATATGGCTTGGAGCTATAATGCAAAACAGTTCGGTGAGAGACTGGAACAGATACACGCTTATGACACTGGTGTGTATGATGATGTTATGAAGTCGAAACCAAAGAGCTGGTGTCGTGCCTTCTATAAGTTGGGGGGTTATTGCGAAGATGTTGACAACAACTTCACAGAATCTTTCAACAAGACCATCGACAAAGCAAGGGAGAAACCGTTTGTGGCAATGTTGGAGACAGTTAGAAGACTGTCTATGGTTCGGATTGCCAAGCGTTCAGCTCTCTCTCATTCTCACAAAGGTAATTAACTTTATTCAAAATTTAATGCAATTTTCTACGATTGTCTATGATTTTATTCAAAGACTGTCTATGATTTCTACATATTTAATGCAATGTTCTTGGTTTTTGATGTTTCAGGTTTATGTACTCCATATGTGGCAAGGTTTCTTGCTAAAGAGCATGACAAAGCTTCGGAATGCCAGGTGCATCCTTCTACTAATGGGTGCTTTGAAGTCACACTGGATGGAGACAAACACAGAGTTAGTTTACAAAATATGACTTGTACCTGCAAAAAATATCAAATATGTGGTATTCCATGTGAGCATGCCTATGGAGTGATTCTGAAGAGGACGTTAAGTGCTGATGACTATGTCTGCCAGTGGTTTCGAACTGCTATGTGGAGGCTTAACTACACAAATGGCATTACTCCACAAAGGGGTGCTCGTCATTGGCCTTCGACTTTAGGTGAGAATGTTCATGTTCCACCTGAGCCACCACAACCTGGGAGAAAGAAGATAACCAAGGCAGACAAGAAGAGGAAGCCAGGTGTAAATGAGTCTCCTGTCAAGAAGAAACCAAAACATAAAAAAAGGATAATGCACTGTGGAATTTGTGGTTCTGATCAGCATAACCGTAGGTACCACCAGAAGAAGAATCAAACACAGGTTGTTAATCGGTTTTTTCTCATTTTATTTCTCAAGATGAGTCTCTTGTTCTCATTTTTTGAAATTTGCGGTTTTTCAGGCTTCTCAGGGTGGTGGAGGAGAAGTTGTTCAAGGTGGTGGACTTTCTCAAGATGGTGGTGGACTTTCTCAATCTGGTGGAGGAGAAGTTGTTCAGGGTGGTGGAGGACTATCTCAAGGTGGTGGAGGACTTTCACAAGCCTGAATATTGAAGATTATGGTAGTAGGGGTCTGTTTTTTGGTTTAAGAGACTAGTTGGATCTGTATTTTGGTCGAATAGACTAGTAGGGTTATGTTTTTGGTCTGTGATCATGTTGAGAACATGATTTCAAAACGTTATCATTCTGCTTGTTTTCAGAACATGTGTTCATCATGTTCTGCCTTTTATGAAATGTGGAATGTCTTATCTTATTAAATGCAATAGCAACACCAACAGGAGTTCACACTCAACACCAAAACAAACAAGAGCATAAAGCAGAGCATACAACCGAACAACAATAGATTACAACCGAACAATAGTTTACAATAGCTCATCATACAAGCTTAAACAGAGCAAACAAGATCATAAAACCGAAAACACATACAATTATACTCTTATTCATCCTACATTGCAATTCAGCTTTTGCTTCCAACAAAACTTCTTCAACCCTCTCACAAAGCTCTTTTTCGAACTCCATTTGCATCTTCTCAAATTTCAGCTTCTGTTCTTGCAATGTCTCTATTGTACGCTCTTTCATCTCTTCTTTTACTCTCTCAAATTGAACACCCAATGTTGCTACCTCGTCCAACAATGCCTCATCGACCCACTTAAAGATGTGGTTATCGTTCACAAGCTAACATTATATCATAGAATACAATGAAAATTGATGAGAAGGATTAGGCTCGGATTTGGATTAGGTCGATGTCTACATCAAACAAAGCATAACATAGTACCTTCTTTGCTGCTGCTTCTCGACATCGAAAGTATCTCCGAGAAGGATTAGGCTCGGATTTGGAATTCTTTGCCACGATGTGTTCCCCACACCAGCATCTCTTAGGCACGCCAACGACGAATCCTCTTTGTCGAACATTTGATGAACCACTCGAACCTCCAGAAACGGTACTCATGGTTGCAAAGATCGATTTAAGAATTTTATGCTTTTAGGGTTTGAGGATTTGGGGATTTTAATGGAGTTATAGATGTGTTATAGATGTATCGTCTCGGGTCGGATTATTAACATCAGTCAGGTTTTATTTTTGGTTTTCTATTTGGTATGAACGGTTTCGTATCGGTTCACTCTTTAAACCGATAACATCCCGATATATGGGTATATAGATTGAGAAGAATTTCATGAGAGCCATCTGGGACGGGGGTAAAGATCGGGCTCCATCTGGTACGATATCATAGTTCTCATGGGGAACCAGGACGTTTTCCCTTTGTTCTAATTAGACTGCTTCATAATTTAGAAAATAATATTCATATTTTATGTTTATTTTTTTACCACAAAAGATTAGTTCAATTCAAACAAACCAATTGGAAGGGATATTATTTACATACAAAATATAATGCGGAGTGGTACGCGCTTGGCATATCAGAGAGTCTGCACTTACATTTGCGTTTCTGGAGATAAGAGATAAAGAGAAAGACGAAAATTATGCCCTGTCTATCTTGATGTCGTCTAGGTACGCCGAGAAAGCTGGCCAGTCCGAAGGAGAAGATACCATCTTCACCAAGTCTGAACAGTCTGTATAAAATGCCACATCTCTGAAGTTATGTCCGATCATACACTGTATAGCCCAAATAAAAGCTTATACTTCAACATGTAGGGGAGAGAAACTTCGTCGGAAATTGGTAGCTCCTCTGGTTGGCGTCACATCCTGAAATGATGAAGAAATCTATCCCGCACCCACAAGCGGATCATATGCTTTCCAAGATCCATCTACGAAGCAGCAAAAATTCGTAAAAAAAACAAGAAGGTTTACGGCGGGAACCCTCTATTGGGGTTCTATTTTATGTTGAAGATTGCTTTTTTTTAAGCAAATTTAGGCCCTGATTGGTACAAGATTTTTAAGACTTAAAAAAAAATAAAGCCTTGACAGCCATTTATTTGTCAATCATACTTTTTTACTTAAATTTTTTTTAAAGCTTTGTAAGTCGTTTTTTTTTCCTTTTTGTTTTTTCAGATTTCTTAAATTGTCAAAACCAGACTTTAAAATTAAACAAATATAAGACTTTATTTTTTTCTCTCCCCCATTATACTTAAAAGCTCTCCAAAAATTTATATATAAATTTTACATAAATTATTTTTACACATTAATTATTTTTTTTTCTCCTTCTCTTAAGATCCATTTCAATCATAATTATTTTTACTTTCATTATCATCATTAATATTATCATTTTAATATATTTTAATAATAAAAGTAAAAGCTTCAGTTTTAAAAGTGTTTGTTACCAATACAGCTAGCCAAATTCTCTACAGCTAAAATTCTCTAATGCTAAAGCATCTACAGCCAAATTCTCTACAGCCAAATTCTCTACAGCTAAAATTTTAAAGTTAAAGTCTTTACAACCATAAGTAACAACCGTTACCAATCGGGGCCTTAGTTTCCAAAGGATTTCTTCAGAACACGACATATTCATCAGACAAAATCTAAGTTCAAAGTAGAGGGAGTATCATTCATACTTCTCCTTAATACAACGAGATTAATACTAAGTTCTTTATCACGAGTTTCTAAATCTCTCTCTCTCTTTGTCTCCTTATGCTTCATGTTCCTCTTCATCCTCAAAGTAAGCGTGATTTGAGAGCAGAATATGTGCATTGTTGATGATGCGGTGAATCATGGTCCTCTTCTCCTTCTCAGTCACTGCCTCCGTAAAAATATGAACTGATTGGAGGTCCCCAGCCATAATCCTATCTCACACTCATGGCTAGGGTTTTCCACCAAAGTTCTCACGGATTATCCTTGCATACAGCTCCCTAAAAATATGAACTGATTGGAGGTCCCCAGCCACAATCCTATCCCGCACCCATGGCTGGGGTTTCTCACCAAAGTTCTTACGGATTATCCTTGCATACAGCCCCTAAATTAGATTTTTGGTTAGAGTTTAATTTTTGCACCGTTGAAGATTGCTTATATTATTTATTTAAGATGTATTTTTTTGGTGAATTTAATTATTTAAGATACTTTAAACAAATTCGATATCCGAAATAATACAGTTGGATTATTTTTTAAGTAATATATATTTTTAGTTCAAAATTCATTATTTTGTTTAATTATATATTTATATTAGCTGATTTGTTTTATCAAAAAAAAATCAAAGAAAATTTAAGTTTCAGTTTGATCTTTCTTTTCTCAATTTTTTTCAATTTCATTTTGGTATTTTTTTCTGTTCATTTTGGGTTTAGAGAAATATTAAACTTACTTTGGTTTTGTTTTTTGTTCAGATTTTAAATTTTTTAGTTACAATCTTTTAATTGCAGTACATTAATACAAAAAAAGGTAAAAATAAGAACAACATATAAAAAGATTGATGTGTCTCGAAAATTTTCAATTAATAATGACGTTTCCTTTGTGTTCACCAATTATATGATTATATCAAACAAGTGTTCTTACAATTTGAAGTCATATTTTCCACAATTAAGAGAATAGAGCTTAGCTTATCAAATTTTCAAATTACATATTGGTATTTATTTTGTTTACGAACAAAAAAAAAAAGACACTTTAAGACGAGCTTGTTGTTTTCTTGGAAATTATGAAAGTGGAGGAGATTGGGGAGGAGGAGATGCCACAAAACCACTCCAATTGGTGTTGGACCCCGGCGGGTCATAATCCATCAGCTCCATCGTCTTTCTCACAATGCCTTCCTGTATTTACCATTTTTATTGTAATATAGTTAATTAAAATTCGTTTGATAAAGAAAAAAAAATTATATGTACTTCTTTTTTAAAAAAAAAAAAATAATAACTAGGTGACTACTCTCATATACACAAACAAAATTCAGATGAAATATTTAATCCGAAAAAATAAAACGGTTCAAATTTATACTATATATGATTAGTCAAAAAAGAAAAAATAATTAGCAATATATACAGAAAAAATGTATGATTAATGCAAGAAAATTAAGCGAAAATTTGAAAATACAAAAAAAAAAAAAAAAACCAATTACAAAAATGTAGTTTGCCTTCGATAAAAATAAAATCTTTCCGGAAACTTGTTTTTCTAGTTACCATTTTCAAACATTTTTGGTATTGTTCCAAGAAAAAAAGAGTTTTTTTGCACATCTTCTTTACATTATAAATGGAAAAAATACACCTACAAACTAATCATAGGTAGTATTTTTTTTTATTATTATTTTTTGTTAAAAGGTTTCATACGTAGTATTATTATCCATGAAGAGTTCTGAATATATATCATAATGCAGAAAAAAAAAGAAGTATAAGTTCTAAGAGTTGAAGAAACTAGTTAAAGAAAAGTAGAGAACAGAGAAAGTACCCTGGAAGAAAAAAGCTCAGCAGTACTGTGAACTCCTGACAACTTTGCAGTTCGCAAGTTTCTCCCCATGGCTTATAAATTTAAAAAAAAAAAAAAATCATCAGGCATGAATTCTAAATCCCACTAAAGGCTAAAACATAAACTCTTAATAATATTCGCAACAGTGTGATTAAGAAGAAGAGAAGAAGATTTCAATTAGCTATTACCAGTGGAGAAGAAGATAAGTAGTAAAAGAGAGGAAACAAGAAGAACTTTGAAGAAACAAGATTGACCCATTGTTGTCTCTTTGAAGTTCTGAATTAAGATTCATTTATATATTAAACTTTCTATTATTATTTTAGTACTAATAAGTTTTGGTAGTTATCAAACCATTCCTATTACTATAATAGTAAAACTTTAATAAAGAGAAAAGAGAACCTTTAGCTTCAAGGTTTTCCACTTTTCCTGGAAACTGCTCCAGCTTCAGATCCAATGAAGAAAGATGGTAATTAACATATTAAATTACTCTAAATATTTTTATTCTGTATAACTGAATTATTATTATTATTAAGAGATAATCAAACTTAAGGCCTAAATTGCCAGTTGATTATTAGGAAGCAAACTCGCACGTGTAACCCTAATGAGTCCACGTGATGTGAACTGGAGTCGAGCTCCTCATGTCTGCCACTACCAAAGAGGCAAAGAGTACCAGTATTATTTTTGGTAAAAACTTTGAAAGCTGTATTTCTCGTGTATATAAATAATAATAGTCAAATATTATTTATGAATCTACCAAACTTCTTAAAAAGGAAGACTTTCTCCAGTTATAATTTACTTAATTATAATTATTAAGTTAGGCTTTTATCCACAAACCAGAAGGTTGGCGAGTAAGGGGTTTTGCCACTTTGGACTATGAAAATCAATATCGTAATGGAAAACACCAAGTTGGTAAAAAAAAAAAGGTTTACCCATTTTAGAGAAATCTTCTATTCTGATCCAGAGAAAATATCGATTACCGTGTTTATATAAAATTAAAGACAAGGTTTGACTTAGTTTTAATTGAATATCATGCTGTCATTTTACTAGTATAGCCGTCCACATACATTTTAACACATAACAAGACAAACAAAATGAATCAATAATTTGTGTTATTAAAAAAAAAGTTATAGCTAAAATAATGTCGACGCATGTGATTATGGGAGTAGTGTATCAAAATCGGTGCCTTGCCAAATTTTATGAGATAAGCAAAAAGATTAACATTGGTTTTGTCTGCTATAAATGAAACGGATGAATAAGTCAACTTTAAGTCCAAACAAAAAGAAACTTAACTCAAGACTTAGAAGTCATTTACGAATCTATCAAGCTTTAGGGTCTCAATTACGGCAGCAATATTATTGGTTAACCTATGTACTTTGTGGACTAACTGGTCTCCGACTGAACCTCATTTTCTACATTTTTTTAGGTGAGCTGCCAAAAATGTAGCTCTGGCCTCTGAACGGACCAATCAGTGAGAACAAACCAAAAACGTGTTTTCCCCCAACTACTTCGGTCGGTGTGTTTTGTGACTTTTGTCTGGTCCGCTCCTTATTGGTTATTACAGAATTAGTTAATGGCCGATAAAAAAAGAAAAGGCTACTACTATATGCAAAAAGGGCTTGGGCTTCATTCATGACTTTGGGCTTGTTTCTTGTGACTTGCTTTGTAATTACTATGATATATTATTTTTATATTTCTCGATGCAAAAAGAAAAAACAATAATTAAAGGGATAAAATCATAAAATATAATTTAGAGATGGTCAGAAAAAGAGCCAAAACAAAAACAAAATAAAATAAATCTAATGAAGCCTAGAGAAAGAGATGTCTAGCAGCAGTAGTGACCCACGAAATCAACAAAGTATCTAAAATATTAAAGTAAAAAAAAAATTTAATAACACTTTGATTTTTTTCGTTTAAATGTACTTTGGAGTCATGGAGACACATACACCTATGCACGAACCATATAGTTTTGTTTAACTCCGCACACATAACACAATCTTAACGCGTGTGTGTGACTGACCACCTCCTCTCTTCTCTTCTTACACAACACGATCACACCCAATTTGGACCATAAAGAGAGAAAGAAACAAAAAAAAAAACACACTTCAAAATCATCATCATCATGTTCACGAACACGATCTAATTTTTCCTTTTTTACATATACAATTCCCCAAACTCCAGTTTTTGTTTTCCCTTTGTTTTTATTCCCAAACCCTCCATTACGTTGTCTCTCCTACTTCTCTCCTGATCACGTTTCACCTTCTTCCTCCTATTTTGAAATTGTGAAGTTGAAGTTTTTGAAAGATTTGATGGATTTGATCTGATTTCGAAATTTTCATTTCCGTTTTAAAGGGTTCAATTGATTTCGATCAGATTGAACCCAGTCCAATCCAATCCAATCAGGTTCGTTCCAAGATATCTCTTTTAAAAAAACTCGATCTGTTTATTAAAGTTTTGATTTTTTATTGTTGTTTGATCGATGATTTGGTGTGATTCTAGGAATCAGAGTCTTGGAATTGTTCTTGATTAAGAGAGATCGAATTAGATTTGATCTGTTTCCTCTCTCAAAAACAAAAAAAAGGATTCAACTTTCTCTGAGATGGTATATTTCCAGAACTCAATCTCACTCATAGACCAATCTCCAAACATGGCTCACTCTGCAGATTTCAATCATCATCATTCAAAACACTCACGAAGCATCAACAAGAGATCATCATCATCATCATCGAGCTGTTCTTCGAATTTCTCAGTCTGCTGTGACGGAT
Source organism: Camelina sativa (assembly GCF_000633955.1). Lineage (NCBI taxonomy): Eukaryota > Viridiplantae > Streptophyta > Magnoliopsida > Brassicales > Brassicaceae > Camelina > Camelina sativa. The sequence goes on along the minus strand of NC_025704.1, from coordinate 6,913,591 downwards.
CTAGATCAGCTGCAATCGATGTTTTGATCTTGATCGCTGTGATCACATCATCCGGGTTCTTGATCTTCCCTTACATCAAATTCATCACTGTCAAATCTCTTGAGATCTTCTCAGAGCTTTCTTGTTTAGTCAAAGAAGAGATCTTGCGTAACCCTGATCCTATTGTCTATGGTTTGATAGCTTTGAGTATCTCATGCACTGCTTTGTCTGCTTGGATGATTGTTATACTCTTGTGTAGTCGTCATAGATGTGGGAAACCTAACTGTAAAGGGCTTAGGAAAGCGAATGCTGAGTTTGACATTCAGTTAGAAACTGAGGATTGTGTTAAGAGCAGTAATAGTGGGAAGAGTGTTAGCAAGAAAGGGTTGTTTGAGTTGCCTCGTGATCACCACCGTGAGTTAGAGGCTGAGCTGAAGAAGATGGCTCCACCTAATGGAAGAGCTGTGCTGGTTTTTCGGGCGAAATGTGGGTGTTCGGTTGGGAGATTAGAGGTTCCTGGACCTAAGAAGCAGCAACTGCAGCAAAGGAAGGTCAAGAAATGAAAGCAAAAAAGGTTCAATCTTTTTTGAGGTAAAGATAAAGATCATTACAGGGGTATGATGATGATGATGACGATGATGATTAGCTTATAAACAACTTTTGCTCTTTTGGGTTTAGTGTTTTTTTTTTTCTTTTTCACAACAACTTCTTACACAAACTAATATATGTTTAAAACTCCATGTGTTTAAATAAAAGCTTTACACAAACTTTTGGGAATTTTCTTTTGTTTCCAACCATACATTAAATTAATAATGACTCCATGGTTGGTTTGCCCAACTCAGGGGTATGTGATATCTAGGACACTAGTTCTAGTGGAATGGTCTAAAACTAATAACTAAATCATGGTCTTAAATGTTTGAAAGTGATTATTTAGGGACTTTAAGGACCATGCTTGACTCTAAGGCACAATGGGGACACAGAGAGATTATTATGATTTATGAAACTTTACCTTTTTCCCCTCCAAGTGTATGGTTATGTAAATTTCAGTAAAAATAAATAAAAATGGAGATTGGTAAAGATCAAAGGTTGGACAACTATTACATCAAATCTCACATCCAAGCTACATACACTTCTGTGTGGATTGTGATATATAGATTTTTTTTTTTTGGTTCCATAGTAGACAATCTCTGGATCATTCAAGAAGACATTTATATGTTCTAGTCTTCTAGACAAGACAAAAGAAACTAGAAACATCCTCTTCGTTTTAGTCATGACTCATCATCACCTTTTTTTGTTTATATAACAATCTCGAACACACCTATGACCTATCAAATAAAAATATCAAAAGACCAAATTCTATTCTCAGAAATTAGTAGCCTTTGACGGTTAATTAGCTCGATGAAAATGGCATCATCATCATCATCAGCTTTGTCTCTCCCTCTTTCTAACATCCCAACTTGTAATAAGAAGTCCCAAGAGTTTCAAAAACCAACTCATTTATCCAAATCCAGTCACAACCCTATTCTCAAACCCCAAACTTTAGACCATAAACTCACCAAGAGAGCTCTACTGAGTTTGACTGCCTTGGGGTTTACGTCTTCTCCAGGAACTTTTCTTGCTCACCCGGCAAAAGCTGAACCAGAAGCTCCTATCGAAGCCAATTCCAATAGAATGTCGTACTCGAGATTCCTGCAGCATCTCAAAGAGAATGAAGTGAAGAAAGTTGACTTGTTCGAGAACGGGACCGTTGCCATCGCAGAGATCTCCAGTCCAGCATTAGGAAAGACCCAGAGGGTTAGGGTTAATCTTCCCGGTTTACCGGTCGATCTGGTGAGGGAGATGAAGGAGAAGAACGTCGATTTCGCTGCTCATCCCATGGATGTGAACTTGGGAGCCTTCTTGCTCAATTTCTTGGTGAATTATGGGTTTCCTTTTATCTTACTTGGCTCTCTGCTTTTAACATCTTCAAGAAAAAACCCTGGTGGACCTAATTTGCCTTTTGGTCTTGGAAGGTAAAAAAAGAAAGCATTCCTAATCAATTTTGAATATAGTAAACCTAAGATTGAGATCCTAATGTATGTTTTCTTGTAACAGAAGCAAAGCTAAGTTTGAGATGGAACCAAACACAGGGATAACGTTCAAGGATGTAGCTGGAGTAGACGAAGCCAAGCAAGACTTTAAAGAGATCGTTGAATTCTTAAGAACCCCAGAGAAATTCTCAGCTCTGGGGGCTAAAATCCCTAAAGGAGTCTTGTTGACCGGACCGCCAGGAACCGGAAAGACTCTGTTGGCCAAGGCTATAGCCGGAGAAGCCGGTGTTCCGTTTTTTTCATTGTCAGGCTCGGAGTTCATAGAGATGTTTGTTGGTGTAGGAGCTTCTAGGGTTAGAGACTTGTTCAACAAGGCAAAGGCCAATTCACCTTGTTTAGTGTTCATTGATGAGATTGATGCTGTCGGGAGAATGAGAGGAACCGGTATAGGAGGAGGAAACGACGAACGTGAACAGACGTTAAACCAGATTTTAACCGAAATGGATGGGTTTACTGGGAATACCGGAGTCATTGTGATTGGTGCAACGAACCGGCCGGAGATTCTAGACTCTGCTTTGCTCCGACCTGGAAGATTCGATAGACAGGTATGTTGGTTTATTCATAAACCGAACAGATCAAACCAATTAATGATTAAATCGGACCGGTTTGGTATAATGCAAACATGGTTTTGAACAGGTTTCCGTTGGTTTACCGGATATAAGAGGAAGAGAAGAGATTTTAAAAGTTCACAGCAAAAGCAAGAAACTTGACAAGGAAGTGTCTTTGAGCGTGATTGCCCTGAGAACTCCAGGTTTCAGTGGAGCTGACCTTGCCAATCTTATGAACGAAGCCGCGATACTCGCCGGAAGAAGAGGAAAAGACAAGATTACCCTTAAAGAGATTGACGACTCCATCGATCGGATTGTGGCCGGAATGGAAGGGACGAAGATGGTCGACGGTAAAAGCAAAGCGATTGTAGCGTACCATGAAATAGGACACGCTATTTGTGCGTAAGTTCCCGGTTCAATTTCATGTTATAAATTTTCAATTCTCCGGTTTAGTCAGTTTTCGTTTGAAATGTTTTGCTTTGGTTAAGGACTTTGACGGAGGGTCACGAGCCGGTTCAGAAAGTTACGTTGGTTCCTAGAGGTCAAGCACGTGGTCTAACTTGGTTCTTACCGGGAGAAGACCCGACATTGGTGTCTAAACAGCAATTGTTCGCTAGAATCGTCGGAGGACTAGGAGGCAGAGCCGCAGAGGATGTAATCTTCGGAGAACCGGAGATAACCACCGGAGCCGCCGGCGATCTTGAGCAAGTTACTCAGATCGCAAGACAGGTGTAGTAATCAAAAACCAAATATTCTAAACCGGACATAACCGGTTGAATTTCTAATTCTTTTTTTTTGGTTCAGATGGTGACGATGTTTGGTATGTCGGAGATTGGTCCATGGGCACTAACCGACCCAGCAGTTAAGCAAACCGACGTCGTTTTACGCATGCTTGCGAGGAACTCAATGTCCGAGAAACTCGCAGAGGAAATAGATTCGTGCGTGAAGAAAATAATCGGTGACGCTTACGAGATCGCGAAGAATCATGTGAGGAGTAACAGAGAAGCCATAGACAAGCTTGTTGATGTTTTGTTGGAGAAGGAGACCTTAACGGGAGACGAGTTCCGAGCAATTTTGTCTGAGTATACTGATCAACCGTTAAATACTGATGATAGAGTTCGAATCAGAGACTTGGTTAGTGTATAATACAAATGAGTGAAAAAAATAGAAATGGTTGAAGTAAATAAAATAATAATATCGTTTTAGTATTACAAATTTCTTCCCTAACCAAATACTATTCTTTAATTAGGCTAGACCTAGACCTAACCTATTCGGATTTTAGAATCGGCCAAAAATGTCCTTAACCGCTTTGTAAGTTCCGGTTATCACAACCAAGACACCGGTTAGTGTAATACCGATGAGAATCAGTGTTTCCAACCCGAGTCTTCGGTACTTCCCGGAGATCTTTAAGTAACACAAACATGGCAATATAACCGATGCGGATGCGCTCAAGAATGCTCCAACAAGACTCATAAGATCACCAAAGAAGGGAAGAAGCAATGCCACAATCACATTGCTAGCAACCAGCGTCGTACTCAGCAAGAAACGGGACGCTTTTTTGTTAGGCAAAAACCGAGAAAACCGGCTTCTCATTGCGTCGATAATAGGCGTAACCATTAGAGCAAACTTAGCTATTGGGTTCACCAATGTAGTCCATATCGCTACTTTTGAACTAAGCTTATCCGTAGGAAGATTCAATGTTATCTGTGAGTCAACATTTGTTCCATACATTAAGTATCCCAACACCGCCACTGATGCATATATGAATGTGCATATTGTGAAACATATAACCATAACCTACATATATATATAAAAAGGCAAAATCATTAGTCTGAGCTTTTAGTGTAAAAAATTTTGAGAGTGCTTTTAAATAAACCTTACGTTTGAGAATTGGCGTTTGTTCTTCATGGAAGTGTATAGAGTTGGGAATACAGGATGAGCGCAGTAACAAAACGCGTATAAGCTCACGGAAGTAGCGACTCCGTTAGGACGAAAGACCTCTGAGTCCTTGTTTTTGAACCCTACTCCTTCAAAAGCTCCAACCCAAAAGATAGAAGCAAGAATCAACCCGGAAGCAAAGACGCCACTCGCGGAAATATAAGAAAGAATCCTCATATTGTCTAACCAGACTGAGGGAAGGATAATGAGAGCTACAAGGACGATGAACATTTGCTTGCCTTGGAATTCAAATCCCATGAAGTTGAATCCAACGTTTGAGAAGAGCTTGTTAAGGTTGTCACCTTCTAGGATCAAGAAACTAGTCGCCACTAGGTAAAGCTCGAGGTTCATGAAGATGGAGACGACAACACGTCCTGTGTTTCCAAAGGCTTTGTAGCCAATGTCCGGGTATGATCGAAGCAGTGGATCCATGTCCATACATCTTTTAATGAGAATGGCACTATAGAAAGTTGTGATTGCCACGGTGAAGAGTATGATCAAACTTAGCCATCCTCCCGATGCTAAAGCATAAGGTACCGATAATATACCCACACCTAAAGAAAAAGTTAAAGATGATTACAAGAACTAATATTTTGTTTAAAACGCTAATGCACACGTTTTACGCAAAGAAGAGAATTGTGGTCTATATCGTTATCAAGATAAGATATTTGATTTGGAAGTGATTTGTAGAAGAAGAATACAACTTGAAAAGGGAAGACGTGTTGTTGATGTGCTAGGATGGTTAAGAGACACGTTGTAGTTAGATAGTGAAATTTCGTTGTTTTTATTTAATTATCATACGGTCTTCTTTTGTCTGTATAGAATATGGATATAATAAATAATGAAAATGGCTTAATCATGTGCTGGCTAGACGTGTGTGAAAACTAATTAATAACTAGTTTAACTTTTAGTTTATTTAGTATATACTAAAAGTATTTAGTTTGGTATCATTTAAACACACAACGATAGTGGCCTCTCTTTAATAGACCCATTCATAATTAAAAGCAATACTCCAGTGGGGGTGATCGATGAATGCCTATATCAAGGAGAACAAAAGGAACTTTGCCAAATTATTTGTGTGTATTAATTTCAGGTAAACGGTACCACTACCATCCTAAGTTCCTAACCTTAAAAGACAACAAAGCAACATTTATTTTCTCCCGGTCCTCTACCAAAAAAAAAAAAAACAAAGAAACATTTATTTGGTTGTTTAGCTTTACCTTTCCTACACCATCAAAACCTATAACATTTGAATGTAGAATAAGAGAAAAAAAAAACAATTGAAATTTAACTAGAACTTGGTTTGTCTAACTGAAAAAACATCAATAACCAAAAAAAAAACTGGAGAAAACTATGAACAATATAAAAAGATAGGAATGAAATCCACACCAATCTAGATACAAGATAAAGTCAAAATCTTGTGTTAAAAATATCTAGATTTTGAATAGAATAAAGCTAAATATAGGTTTCTCTAGATTATTTCTATGTGTATATGTGTGGATAAGCTAAGAGAGTTGAATCTTTGTCCGTGAGTTATGGACCTTGGGGATAAGAAAAAGGAAGTGCTGAATAACTCAAAAAGATAAATAAGAGATCAAATCAATTAGGAAAAGGAAATGAAACCTGATAAAGCGTTAATGCCATGGAAACAAGTCTTGGAGAAAGAAGTGTTGCCCTGTGAATTATAATCATCAAGCGTTGCTTCTTCATCATCATCAATATTCTTAACGATGAATGGCTCCGACATGATATCTTCGCTCATAATTGTTTTAGTCTTTGACTCTGCTGCTGCTCTTTCGATGTCGAAGAGACAAAGAGATAGAGAGAGACGGAGAGATCGAGAGGCGCCCAAGGAGATAGATAGAGAGAAGTTTAAGTCAAAAATAAAATAAAGACTCGATAGGCAATATATATATATATAGTGACTTAGTAATTAGTAATAATTTACTTGAGCCGAAAAATGGGATTACATCAATGATTTTATTTTTGTCAAACATCAATGATTAGAGTCGAAGTTTGTGCAGTATGCACCATGATATGCACGAGATTAGCGTGACAGTTTGGTATTCTGTTAAATGTTTATTGACCAATTAAATATTTGTAAAGGAGATTTTCAGAAACAAATTGAAATCTTAAGTGCAATTTTCTCATCAAATAGAAAGTTTTTTATAACCATTTATACTAAATCTACCATTAGAGTTGTCATAAAAAAAATATCTGGTTGGAATATATTGAGAAAATTCAACAAAATTTTCCATGCATATATAACATAGATAGAGAGAATGCAAGTAACCAAATCCTCCTTATAGTAAAAAATGATTGAATTTAATAAAAATAAATGGTCTAAAAGTAGTGCATATCATGTCAATAATCTGTTGGACGAGTCTGGAGCACATGAATTGCCACATGTTTTTGTCGTTGTTTTGTGAAAAAACATCTGACAAGTGAACCCCAAGTCTTAAGTTAGAAGTAAATAAGTATGAATGGTCTCGATTTGGTGTAAATCACTATCATGATGTTAGTTTTAACTTTTAAGTCATATATAAGTTTCGAGTGGAGATGTTCTACACTCTGCAGAACGTACATAAACCGGTAATGACAATCTTTATATATATGTAGAAATGTACGTTCAATATTTATATATTTCTTCTATGTTTTCTTCACAGTTGCCCTTGCACGTTTCCATTCGATACCAAAAACTTTTACAGCTTACAGAATACGTTCTTTAGAAAAGAAGATTCGTTGCCTGTCAATTCCCCATGTTGTGCAGGTAATATCTTCTTTAAGATCACCGCTCAAAATGCATGTGAAGGTGTCTAACCTAAAGAGAGCCAAATTGAGCTTTGTTGTCGAGGCTAATTAACTAATAACAATACGTTGTACTCCAAACGTCATATACTTCAACGCACTAAAACGAGTATTTATTAAAATGTACGATAATTAACTGGTAAAACATTTCTTTAAGTTTGTGGTTCGTATCAGTGCACCGATTGTAAAATATTATTGTCGTGCCCACGCCCTTATCGCAGATAAGATTGTGGCAAAAATTAAAAACCAAAAATATTTTTTTAGAAAAAAAAGAAAAAAAAAGATTGTGGCAAAACGTCATCGCAAGAACTGAGAAGTAGAACACGTGATTTCGTAATAAGCGTTCAAGTATCATTAATGGGCTTTTTAATACTGGGCCGATAGACCCAAACGTCTCACTTTCTATAGTATCATTAATGGACTTTTTAATATTGTGTTATTTGTTTTGCCTTTATAGTATTTTCGATTTTTATGCATTCGACTCGGAAAAAAAAAACCTAGAAACACCAAAATATTCAATAAAATATCATTCATAGGCCACTCTCATTTTTTTCAAGGATTTAGAACAAAATCCCAAAAGGAGTGACATAATATTACAACATCAGAAATATAATAAGATTGAAACACAAAATACTTTTTAGAAAAAGAAAAAAAAAAAACAGATGAAAGTGAAATTTTAGTTATCGTCCAAATTTTTATTATAAAAAAGGAACGATACGATAGTGGAAAGTGAAGTAAGGGGGAGATATTTTCAAGGGCATTTAGGTCCACCCTCTTGAGTTTTCCAGTTGTTGTAGCAACCGCAAACTTGTTTGTTCCCATAATAACCCGGAGGCACACAGAGACACTTCTTGCAGCACTTGTTGCAGAACATAATGCAGGCGTTGTGGTACTGTGTCTGCTTACACCTCCTATCGCATTCCGATGGGCACTCTGGTCATTGCATCACAAACAGTTTTCGGTAACCAGTCAATATTTTTTTCACCACTCAATAATAATAAAACAAGAGAATCTAGTGAAAAACAAACGTAAAAAATGATGCCAAAAGCAGGGGACATGTTTACGACTTTTTTACTGTTTTGTGGGTCTCAAGAAGGACACAGTGGGTTTGCTTTGACTCTGTAACCATCATTTAGGGGTAATTTGGTCAATATCTGTAATGGATCTGAGAGACCAAACACCAGTCACTCCACTTTCAACTAGTTCGGACAATATTAATATAGAACTGAAATTTTGTACTTATTAATAAAATACCTAATATCTGTTTTCAGAAGTTACGTGTTTAGAGTTTAATTCTTTGTTTTGAGAATCATAAGCTGTGAAGAAAAACACTTACGGGTAATTTTCAGGCTTCCTTGTCTGTAACGTTTCTGAAAAATTAACCAAAAAAATGTAGATTAATTAAACACTTTTTCGTTTAGTTAATAGTAACATTAGGTTATAAAATAGTATTGTTTAAAAGGTATTTATATTGGTAGTTTTCAACATTTAAACTTACCGGGTCAAACTTTATTGGATAGTTATATCCATTGGCCATCACCTAAAAAAACCAACAAAAAGAAACAGTACTAATTAATTTCATAAAACGGTAAACAAGATCAATTACAAACAAATTTAGAATAATCGAACCCACATTATTTCAAATCTTGTTAATAAGGAAAGAAATCAAATATATTTATCTCCAATATTTTCAAGCATGAAAAAAGAAGAAGAAAAAATCGAGATGTTACCATGGTTTGAAGCAAGGAGAGAACAATGAGGGCCAAGAGGAAGATAGCTCCGCATGACTTTGCCATTTTCTTAGTTAATCCAAAAGAACCAAACACTCCTCTAGATCGCTCAAACTAGTTTTGGTCTCTTTTTAGTTTGAGGTTTACAAAAGAAGTGTACTGAAGAGGAGCAGTTTTGGTTGAGGACCCTATGATGTTGCATATAAGCTATATATACACACAGTTGCTCGTATCAGTTATTCCCTGTGGCAAGACATAT
>NC_025704.1:6880802-6900198 GCF_000633955.1 Camelina sativa | reverse complement strand
AAAAAGAAGAAGAAAAAATCGAGATGTTACCATGGTTTGAAGCAAGGAGAGAACAATGAGGGCCAAGAGGAAGATAGCTCCGCATGACTTTGCCATTTTCTTAGTTAATCCAAAAGAACCAAACACTCCTCTAGATCGCTCAAACTAGTTTTGGTCTCTTTTTAGTTTGAGGTTTACAAAAGAAGTGTACTGAAGAGGAGCAGTTTTGGTTGAGGACCCTATGATGTTGCATATAAGCTATATATACACACAGTTGCTCGTATCAGTTATTCCCTGTGGCAAGACATATCGTTATTACCGTATTCCTCTAGTTACATTACGCCACGTATTCCTCCAAATCCAATTTTAGTCCTACTTGCTATATTGGTAAACTGTGGTTGGATGGTTTGCACATGGTTTAACAAAGCTTATAGTACTCTAAATATTACTAATATATTACGAATTATTTTGATAAGTTTTATCTCTCTTTTTTTTTTTGTAAAAGACTTTTATGAGAATTTACGAACTTTTAGATATAGTTTAACATTTCATTTTATCAATGAAAACGAAACTAAAAACTTAATTCGTGGCTTCAAATTGGGTGCTTGCTTAATGCTTGGTGGGATTTTAAAAGACGAAACGTTTTTAAACCACAGATATATTATCAGAGTTATAAATGATATAATTGACGTTGTATATTCAACAAAAAAAATAAAAAAATAAGGACGGTGCATTGAAGAAGGAGACGGGAGTTAGATCTGTGACCAACGGTCCCAACTGTAAATTATAATCACAATCTTACTATACTATTACTATTAATTATTTATACCATTGCTTGGTTGACGGATCATGATTAGCTTAGATAAAGTTACAGAATATAGTCAAGATAAATTCATTACTCTAATTCTTTTATGTCTTTTTCTTTTTCTTTTCATAGAAGAAACCAGATCTAGATCCGCTGTTATATTCAGGGTCTATCAGATTGATTGATTTTTATCATCAATCGTTTTTGTTTTTTATGCGTCAATCAAGCAACAAATCTATAGATGAACCAAAAAAACTCGTGGTAGAGTGTATATGAAAGAAAAAAAAGTGCAAGGAGGGAACCTAAAAAACATAGGTAAGTAAGTACTCCACCACTAGGCAAATCAAGTTGGTAAATGAAAGAAAAAAAAATCACGATTAATGAAATGATAAGCAACTTGAAAACACATACTGTATGCAACAAACTAGAAACGTATATATGCGTGCACACATGCATTAATGCGCATACACATCCCAACTTGTATAATTGTCTACTGGTTAAATATCAAAATCTAATAAAGTTTTTTTTTGAGTAAAGGAAAACCAAAAAGAAAAACTAAAAAGTTTGAAAAGGAAAAAAGAAAAAGGGCATGTGCAGCTAGCCAGTTCCACATGCTCTCACCCAATTATTGTTTCTGAGTCGATCTACCCGGAGAAAAGGAGGGAGGGAACAATGGGATATTTTTTGGTTTTGATAGAAAATGTTATCTTCATAAAGTCATTTTTACCCCAGATAATCCTAATAAATATATATAATGAAAAGGAAGTGAATGTGAAAAATTATTTCGCCTTACCAATTGGTGAGAAACAAGACTTTTACGTTTGTTATTGTATAACGTATAGGATTATCGAAATGTGTAAAAAGATAGAGAACTTGTTAGACATGACAATGAACAAGCTTACCTTCTAGGTGATAGTCTAGTTTTGTTTTCAATTATTTTCAGACTTTTTAGAATGTGTTATATAAAAATATAAAAATCGAGCTAAGGATTATGTTTTGTTTACTCTGGTTTAAATTTTGGACTCGATTTATTAGAATTCAACTTAACATCTATAAGTTTGAATTTTGTTTTTGAAGGCCAAACACACCTATTTATGTAGAAGACATTTTTAGCTTACTGATGATGATTCCCCTTATCTATTTTGAAGTAATACTTTATTTTCAAACTTAAAGAGTTGTTAAATAATTGGTGTGACACAAAATTGATTACAAGGGGTTAATATAAGAAACTTGTAGGGTCGGAGTACGGCACGGCAAGGCACGGACCGTAGGACCATTTTAAGAGGAAACATTGAAATATAAAATCAAAAAATTTGTTCATAAGAAGATTTGAAAGCATGTGAGGGATCACATGGATATTGATTAGTTACTGTCCAAAAAAAAGTATATTAGATCATGTCAAGTTGTTCAAACACATGCATAGAGATTTTAGATATAGATTCTTGAAAGAAAATATAACATTTTGTTAATTAATGTTACAAGAAATAAAACATAGTGAGTGATCATCATCATTCTCATTCATGATGTCAACTTTTACTTGTTCACACATTCATACACTAGCAGCCTAAGTTTGTATACAGAGGGCAATTTGAGATTTTTCATGTTTTCATATTTTTTGCTAGATTGGTTTCTTTTCCAAAACCGAAATTTGAAACGTAATCAATTCTTTTGTTGTGTGTGTTTACAATTTTCAGAGAAAACCAAATAATTCGAGACCACTAAACCTCAATTTGTAAATAGTTACAATTTTGATCAAAATTAAAGTGTAGGGGTCATAATGTAAAACAAGTGAAATATGAAGACCCATCTGAGCATATAGTTGAAAACTTGACAAATAGGGTTTTGGAGTAAAAGCCCCTTTCCCCTCCTGCGTCGTTTATCCTAATCGCGCTTCCGTCGCCGTCGTCATCTCCGGTCACGCTTGTCATTGCCGTTTTGAATCGATTTTTTCCTGTAAGTATCTTCCTTTCTCCTTACCACATTCTTCGAGAGCTTTCAATTTCGTCCTGGGTCGGAGAGATCGGCTGATCAGACTCATTTTAGGTTTTGATTAGAAATAGTGAAAAATCTCGGATCTGATCGCGAAATTTGCGGGAAAAAATAGTGTTTTTGATCTGGCTCTTGATTCAGGTTTACGGACGTTGAAGAAATTTAGAGAAATGTAATAGCTTTTGAGGTTGATCACTTGATTTGTTTGTGATAGTGATTACATTTGAAAGAACACAACAACTGTGAAAAGATTTGATGAAATGGGTTTGTATTGTATTGGATTCAACTTGAAATGTTTTGAGTTGCTATTTGTTGCTTGCAGATTTCTGGAAAAAAATGAATTTCTTTAACTCAGCAGCATCCCTATGCAGAAGAGTTAGCTTGAGGGAACTGATCACTGAGGTTCCTGCTTACACTGGCAGTAGCATTTCAGGTATATATTTATTACCTATCAGTCTCCTCTGTATTGTGATCATCTTTGCAGGTTAACTCATTTGTGTTGTTGTTGTTGTTGTTGTGTTGGGATGTTAAAAGATGGTTCTTCAAGTGGGTTGAGTTTGGTCTTGAAGCGTTGGGCTACAAAGAAAACCGCTGGTTCTACAAAGAATGGTCGTGACTCTAATCCCAAGTTTCTCGGTGTTAAGAAATTCGGAGGAGAGGTAAGAACAATCAGGTGAGTATTTTTTCGATTGAAGTATATGATTGTAGAAACTTATGTTTGTATGTGTGTGTGACGTTGCAGAGTGTGATACCGGGAAACATCATAGTTCGTCAACGAGGAACTCGGTTCCATCCTGGTGACTATGTCGGGATCGGTAGGGATCATACTCTGTTTGCATTGAAAGAAGGCCGAGTGAGGTTTGAGAAAAACAAGATAACTGGACGCAAATGGATTCATGTTGATCCAAAAGATGGTCATGTTCTTCACCCTATCTACAGAAACACTGCAGCTGCAAAAACGACTAAGTTGGAGACAACTTCATCGTCTAAGCTGGAGACAGCTTCATCGTCGTGAGAACTCATCGATTTAAAACCAAAGGTGTCTTCATATGATCTCTTGACTAAAAAAAAAGATGATGAGTATCAGAACAGCAACACTCAAGTTTAATAACAATCTGCTGTCTTTGTTTTTGCATTTCAGTCTCTGTGTGGATATTGATGATGTGCCTGTTTTAAGCCATGCATAAGTTCATAAGATTCCAATTCATTCTATTTCCCCGATTTGTTAATCAACCCTGAATATTTTTCATGTGTTTACAAAACAGACAAAATTATCGTTGATAAATTAGTTATCGTCAACTATTTTTTTCAAACTTGATGACAAGACTATTTACAATCTTCTTCACTGATTCTTCTTTGTTGTTTGTTGCTGAATCCTCCTCACCAATTGATTGTATGTGTACATAATATTTCGGCCCATTATAAACCCATAAGGTAACTGGCCAACGTATTGAGCCTCAGGCTTTGCTCTGTGTCGTTTTCAGAGTTCAGACTTTTTTATACTTTCAGTTTCAGTCAATCCCAAAAATAAAAATTACTAGTATGTCATCAATATTGTAAATTAAGTAAATTTACAATATACATTTTGAATAGTTAAATTAACTATAACATATTATTGTCTAACAAATACAAAACAAATTGAATGCTATTAGATACGTTAAACTTGAATTTTAGTGATTAAGGCTCTTGCAGAAGTTTCGAGTTGACTGAACTCATGGTTTTGTCAGGTCGAGCGTTACGTGTAAAGGTTTCTAGGACCAGGGTATGTCATCAATATTGTAAATTAGTAAATTTACAATATACATTTTGAATAGTTAAATTAACTATTATATATTATTGTCTAAAAAATACAAAACAAATTAAATGCTATTAGATGCGTTAAATTTGAATTTCAGTGATTAAGCCTTTTGCAGAAGTTTCGAGTTGACTGAACTCATGGTTTTGTCAGGTCGCACGTTACGTGTAAAGGTTTCTAGGACTAATGTTAAGTGAGATATTCAGTTTTTTTATCCTTTTAGAGCATCCCCAATGGGAGAACGTGTTCACCGTTGCTCAAAAAAAATTAATATTTTAATATATAACTAATAAGAAACTGACATGTAAAGAAAGGTTGAGAAACGTTTCTAGCCTAAATACTTTGCGCAACGTTCTCTTTCTTTCTGTCTCCTTTTTATATTTTTTATTAGTTTTCAATAAGAGAATTTGGGGAAACAACGACCAGTAATGATGGTGTTAGTATCTTATTTTGTGTTGGAATTTCTGCTAGGTTTCCTCTTTCTATTACTAGTTCTTTGATAGTTTGATCCGGTTCTTTCGAGCCTGCTAGGATCGTTCAAAGACTTAGTTATCTGTTTTGGCTATCGCTTTCCTGGGTTTAAAGTCTTAATAGCTTGGATCACTTGGTGGCCTTTCTCTTAATGTTGTCTTAACAGTTTGGTTTAGGTCATTAGGTGTTGTGGTTTTTCCTTGGCTGTTGTAAACTTTTCTTTCTATAAGATCCTTTTTATGTTAATCAAAATCTTTGAGTTGATAAAAAAAAACAAAAAGAAAACTTGAAATTAGAATCAGTATGTTTATTTGATCGTGTTGAAAAATTTCAGTAAAACCAGCTTTCTTTTTTTGGCATAGTGTGGAGCCAACTTGAATTAGTCATTAAAACAGTTTCCTCAAATTCTTCTCAAGTTGTCGTGCAGTGCACATTAATAATTTTTTTTTTTGAATTATTTTTCAATTTTCTTTTTACACATTCAATTTTCCCGAAACAAAACAATGAAACTAAAACTTATTTCGTTTGCCACCAAAAAGAAAGAAAGAAGAAGAAGATGTCACTGGTTTCTTCTTTTCACAAATCTAGAGAACAGTCCAAATTAATGCCTACTAACTACCCATACGTTCATCGTATATGATACATGGTTCTTCCAATCGCATTAGCAATGTAGCATAGTAAGATATGTGTGTGGTATATCAAACTACACGCACTAACATATAATGATATATAGAGTATATAGTAAAAAGATTTACAGATAGATCAATAATAGCGTCAGAAATATTATATCATGAAAAAAAAAACTAAACATTATCCGTGTTATGGGCATAAAGCTTATTTAATGTTGGTTTGCCTAGTTCTTCTTCCTTATAACTAGTATTTAAAAAAAAACAATAAATGAGTGTATATTATTTCGTTGTCTATGAAATCAATAGATTCCGTGGTGATGTAATAAGAAAGACCAGTATAATCAAAATGCTTGAAACGTTGATATGGTGGTTCCCTTTTTTTTGTTCTTGTAAGTCTAAAGTCGTGCAACTCGTTAATATATACCGACATTAATTAAGTAATAATACTGTATAGTATAGTTCAATTCAATGTATTCGCGAAGAAGAGAATCGTCTTCGATAGTAAACGAACCATGTTCGATTAGGCAGCGCCATGTTGCAAGATATGGACGCGTGCTAGCTGTCTAGTGTTAAGACAACTTCAAATTAGTCAAAGTAAAGGAGTTGTCCTATGAATTATTAGTAGTTCTCTTATTCAGTAATCCGCATATAAATCTTCGATTGTTCTAGGCTTGTAGGTTTCTCTTAGATGAAAGACTTTTCAATAGTAGTAGTACTATGACTTAAGACGTTTGGGGTAAACGGCATCATTTCTTTACTACTGTTCGTGTCAGCTTTCTTTTTATGGTTGTGCTCCTTTTATTTAGGCCACTTTTAACCGTCCGTCAACATGAATGAGTCAATTAGACATTTTTAGTTAAATGGAATGGAGTAATCTTGATAAGTACATGAATTAGGCAAACAAGTTTTTTTTGTTGTTGTAAATATTCGCTATTAGGGTAAACTTTAAGATTTTAATTCGCTTTTTGGATAGTGTTTTTCTACAAAAGATTGAAATAAACTGGTGTACCTTATAAGGGAAGGTTAAGATTTTAAACGTTTTGAATTTAACAACACTAACATTTTGTTTGACAGCATTGAATCAACTACACAACATCAACCTCTCAATTTTATGCTTAATTGTCACACCACCAATATTAAAAAAAAAAAAAAAACGAGATTTGCTTAAATAATGAACAATGATGATAACTGGATATTGCAAGAAAAAGATTAATAATTTGATATAAATTTTGAGTAAATAATTAATTAGTCGTCAACGTCATGGAGATACAAATTTAGCAAAAAGAAAAAGACATGACTCACATTAGATGCTGTTCTATGAACTCTATTTATTAGCCTATATTTATTACACTTATCTTTTTTATTATTAACCCTAGGCTGGGGTCAACAAACCATGGTTAAAAAACAAAAACAAATCTCCCAAGCAAAAAAAGAAAAACAAAAAACCCCATAATGATGATGAATCTCAACCACACAACTTGGATTTCTCATTATCAACAGTCTTTAACTTCTCATCTCTTTCTTCTTCCATGAGGGTTGAAGTAGTAGTTAGGAATACATATTTTTAAACTCCTCCTTTCTCTAATCTTATATATCTTTCCATTCAATTCAAAAAAAAAAAGAATCTTATATCTTTCCAAATACATAAACCCATGTCCCAAATTTCCCATTAAATAACAATTTAGTTTAGTGCAATCTTTTTTCTTATCTTCTCCCATCTCTTTACAAAAACTCATACTAATACTTTCTTTTATACCTCTCTATTTGTATCCAATAATCAAAACCCATCCCAAATTCTTAAGGTCACTAAACAATTCTTGTTTTTTTTTTTTTTTGATAAAGCTAAATGTTTTGAGTCGTCCTCAGTGATGGATGTGATAGCAACTACAACAACTATTGTATCCGACTTGGATTCAAGGCAACCCGAAATCGAAGCTCCGATCCGGATCCAGCCCGCGAAGCCTATTTCTTTCTCCAACGGCAAACGCTGCCACCACAATCATCTTGCGTCCGAAGCGGCTGCGGTTGCGACAACTTACAAAGAATGCCTAAAGAACCACGCCGCAAGAATCGGAGGTCACGCTTTAGACGGATGCGGCGAGTTTATGCCGTCTCCGGCTTATAACTCCAACGACCCGACTACACTAACGTGCGCCGCTTGTGGTTGCCACCGTAACTTCCACCGCCGAGAAGACGATCCGTTATCCGCTTCTGCCGTCGTTCCGGCGATAGAGTTTCGTCCTCACAACCGTCACCAGCTACCTCCTCCGCCTCCTCCTCATCCGGTGGGGATTCGTAGTCCTGACGACGATGATTCAGCTTCTCCGCCGCCGATCTCGTCCTCTTACATGCTCCTTGCACTCTCCGGAGGAGGAGGAGGAGGAGCTAACTCGGCGGGTCCAATGTCTAGGAAACGTTTTAGGACGAAGTTTAGTCAGTATCAGAAGGAGAAGATGTTCGAGTTCGCTGAGAGAGTTGGGTGGAGGATGCCGAGAGCTGATGACGTGGCGGTTAAGGAGCTTTGTCGGGAGATTGGTGTTGATAAAAGCGTTTTCAAAGTGTGGATGCATAACAACAAGATTTCAGGACGCGGCGGAGCTAAAAGAGCTAACGGCGGAGTAGTAAGTGGAGGAGATAGTCGTGAGAGTGTTGTTCCGACGAATGGGTCGTTTTCTTCGACGTGAGGAAGAGAATTGAAAACGTTTGAAAAAGCGTCGTCGTTTTAGTGGCTAATTCTTTTTTCTTTTCTCGGTTATGATTTTTTTTTTTATAATAATAATGTTAGTCAACTGGTCAAGTCTATTTTATATTCCTTCTTTTGTTTTGTAACTGCTGTTAGTAGTTTNCCGCTTGTGGTTGCCACCGTAACTTCCACCGCCGAGAAGACGATCCGTTATCCGCTTCTGCCGTCGTTCCGGCGATAGAGTTTCGTCCTCACAACCGTCACCAGCTTCCTCCTCCGCCACCTCCTCCTCATCCGGTGGGGATTCGTAGTCCTGACGACGATGATTCAGCTTCTCCGCCGCCGATCTCGTCCTCTTACATGCTCCTTGCACTCTCCGGAGGAGGAGGAGGAGGAGCTAACTCGGCGGGTCCAATGTCTAGGAAACGTTTTAGGACAAAGTTTAGTCAGTATCAGAAGGAGAAGATGTTCGAGTTCGCTGAGAGAGTTGGGTGGAGGATGCCTAGAGCTGATGACGTGGCGGTTAAGGAGCTTTGTCGGGAGATTGGTGTTGATAAAAGCGTTTTCAAAGTGTGGATGCATAACAACAAGATTTCAGGACGCGGCGGAGCTAAAAGAGCTAACGGCGGAGTAGTAAGTGGAGGAGATAGTCGTGAGAGTGTTGTTCCGACGAATGGGTCGTTTTCTTCGACGTGAGGAAGAGAATTGAAAACGTTTGAAAAAGCGTCGTCGTTTTAGTGGCTAATTCTTTTTTCTTTTCTCGGTTATGATTTTTTTTTTTATAATAATAATGTTAGTCAACTGGTCAAGTCTATTTTATATTCCTTCTTTTGTTTTGTAACTGCTGTTAGTAGTTTAAGGGAGGTGATTTGAGTAGCTTCAGACCAAATGCAAGAAGAGAGATAAAAAGAGTAACCTCCTAAAATTTAATGACAAAGTGAACTAATCCAATTGTTTTCTGAATTCCTATACCAAATTTACTTTACATGGTTATTTCGGGTTTATTCTATACAAAGTGCAAAACAAATTGTTGAATTTATGTGATACGAGTACTCAAAAACTAAATTGTATATTCTCGATGCTAATAGTCATCTACTGTGTGTTAGATTAGATACTAAGCTACATTTGTTCAATATGATTAGGAGGACTGGGTAAAGATTAGACACTACGTTAGGTTAATATGATTAGAGAGACCACTCACTTTAAAATATTCTTGCTGTTCTATCAAGGCAAGACTGGTAAAACATCTCAAAATCCTTGCAATTATTAGTTTTTATGATATGTAGATCTAAATGTCAAAAAGAAATCGTTAATTTGGTGACAGAGAAAAAAAAGGAATAAAAATCGGAGCCCAAGCCCAAAAACATTATAAACTAATTAAATCGGGCCAACAAATAATAAAGCCTTAAGTTATAAAGGCCCAACAAAGAAAGTGAGAGTGTAGCGTTAGGGTTTTAAGAAATCCTATAAAACGCCTCATTCGTCTCCTTCATTGCTCTCTGCGTGCCCTAGTTATTCAGATCGCCGATTTTTGCAGTAAGGAGACGAAGATATGGTGCACGTTTGCTACTACCGCAACTGTAAGCTTTCTTCTTCGTTCCTTTTTCCTCTAGATTACTACTCTCATTTCCGATTCGTTCTCCGCAGTCATCAAACTTACCTGTTAGATTAGGGATTATCTAAGGTTTTTGATCCCACGCCCTGTGTAGTGTTGTTATATAGATATGTGAATCTGAGCTGTTGATTCTGTATATTCATTTCGTGTACTGAATCAATCTCTGATATAAAGCTTTGGAGATCTAACCTTGTTGCTGGTTTGATTGTGTGTTGTTTTTGGTTGAATAGATGGAAAGACCTTCAAGGGACCACGTCGTCCTTACGAGAAGGAGCGTCTTGACTCTGAATTGAAGCTTGTTGGTGAGTATGGTCTCCGTAACAAGCGTGAGCTCTGGAGAGTGCAGTACGCTCTTAGCCGTATCCGTAATGCTGCTAGGGATCTTCTTACCCTTGATGAGAAGAATCCAAAGAGGATCTTCGAAGGTGAGGCTCTTTTGCGTAGGATGAACCGTTATGGTCTTCTTGATGAGAGCCAGAACAAGCTCGATTACGTCTTGGCCTTGACTGTGGAGAACTTTCTTGAACGTCGTCTTCAGACTATTGTGTTCAAGTCTGGTATGGCTAAGTCTATCCATCACTCTCGTGTCTTGATCAGGCAGAGGCATATCAGGTATTTGGCTTCTTCTACTCATTTCATTTGTACTTGTTATCTTTGTCCTGTCAAATGGATCTGAATTGAGACTGATGACTTGTTTTGAAATGATTTTATAATAGTCTGGATTGGTTTATGAAGTTGTACACGATGAATGATCTTCTCACAATTTGCTCTTGTTTGGCTGGTTAAACCAGATTGTCTTTGCTTATAATGTCTTGTTTTGATTCTTGGCATATATGTTGATTGATTACTCATCCTGGTTTTGTTTCTTTACTGTTGTTCTAGGGTTGGAAAGCAATTGGTGAACATTCCATCATTCATGGTGAGACTTGATTCACAGAAGCACATCGACTTTGCTCTGACCAGTCCCTTCGGTGGTGGCCGTCCAGGAAGAGTGAAGAGAAGGAACGAGAAGTCTGCATCCAAGAAAGCCTCTGGTGGTGACGCTGACGGTGATGATGAAGAGTAAATCTGAAAGTCGTGCCGTTTTAGCTATGAAGCAATCTGCTTTTTGATCTTTTGTAGTATCCAAGACTTTGTTGTTCGTTTTTCAGAGGATTGTTTTATGGTTTCGTTTTATTTTACTCGCAGAGATTGCTGAACCTTTGGGTTATCTATTTCTCACAATTTATCCTTAAAAGTTTTGTCTACTTGCTTAACCTATATTTACATTGACGCTTTTGAAAGCCATCTCTAGATTGAGCACAAAAATAGATTGGTCATCTTGATCAAAGATTTGCATAGAATAGTGATCCATCAACTCTAGCCAGGCTTATAATTTTGGGCCATTAGCTCTGAATTTTTAGTATTTCCTTTAAGCCTTTTTGCATTGACTCTATATTCTTTAAGTCGATTTTAAATTTTTTTAAAATTTTTTTAGTGATATCACCGTCAGTGATTATACAATTTTAGTGAGATATCACACTAACATTTGTTACCCAACACTCGGTATCATACTAACACACGTGTTACATGCGTGCTACGTGGAAACCATCTTGCCATCGTAATAAAAACAGTTTTACAATACAATTTTGTTTATACATAAAAGATTCAAGCAACGGTCGGCTGTTCCGACACGTAAATGAAGAAAAATACTAGTATGGTTATTAATATTCATTAATCCCTCAATGAGAGACATAAGACAACCAAATCAATCCCATTTTCACACGTATACTTTGAAAGTTTGAAATCGACTTTTACATTATGATTTTTTTATTTTCCTTCTGGTTCTACATTACTATGGCTTGATTTTGAAAATCTGCCCGATGGAGATGTGAATCTTCTAATTTTTATAACATTTTATATCACCAATCATTCGACCATCATAATTCCATTATTGTTTAAATAAGAAAACTATAGTTTTATATTAGTTACATCTCCACGGAAAAAGATTGAAAGGTTATAGTATAAATATGTTTGAGTAGACGTTTGGTCGGGTATAAAACCTTTTCAAATGCTTAAAGTGGATTTCAAAATTTTCTCTGTTTTGACTCCCCATCTACGCAAAGAACAAAATAGTTCAATTTGACTACAATTAATAGAAGTTCATGTGTAACACACTTGTTGTCAAAAAAAATCTAAAAAACATAACTAAAATCAACGAAATAATATAATACACTACAACAAATATCTGATATGACTAAATAAAATATCCCAAAAACATTAGAAATAATTATAACCTCTATACCTGTACAACATAACATGGAGTCATGGATCTTTGATAATGTTGTTGTATATCAATGTAAAAACAAAAAACAAAATCTAAATTCAGATTTTTTTTTTGTTTTGGTGGGGATGACGTGGCAATAATCCTTTGGAAGTTTTACTGAAAAAGATGCCGAACAAAAACGGCGCCGGATTTGGTCGTTTTCCAGATCCGATATCCTCTTCTTCCACACGTCTCATCATCTCACACCGGTCAAACAACAACAAACACACACACACAGAGATAAAACCGTTCCACGTGGCGAAATATCCATGGCTATTAATCTTTCAAGTGACGTCATCATCACCGACACGTCAAACAGTAACCGTTTCGGTTTAACTAAAGCAGATCTCTGTGTCTTGTCTGTGCCACTGTATATATAAATATAAAGAGCTCCGTTTCACATGTCTCTCACACTTCACATTAAAAAAAATTTCAAAATTTCGAATTTCGAATTTCTTGTTCTTCACAAATCTCTCTCTTTATAAACGCTGATGATGATGAGAGGAGGAGGAGGAGGAGGAGGAGAAGGTGAATCGTGGTCTGAGATGGAGGCGATGATAGCTAAGAAGATGGTTGAGGAGGAGGTTGAAACAGAGAGCAGTGGTTCGTCGGAAGCTGAGACAGAGTCTCCTAGATCGGTGGGACGTTGGATCACGGCTAAGGAGAGAGTTGTTCATAGCCAGGTTTTGAAGATCAGGGAAGAGGATCTCTACGTTCTCCTCGAAGACAAAGTGATGATGATCAATCCAGTGGAGGATCATCGACGATTTATACGTCCACGTCGTTTTAATCTGTTACTGATCACTCGGCAAAACCTGCCTTGTTCGCCTCTTAGCGGTAAAGTGAGATCTTCCTAGATCAAAGGTACGTCTCCATCGATTCGTACGTGTATCTGTTTATGTATTGAGCTTAGTTTTTTTTTTTGTGGTTTTGATCTTCTTGTTTTTTTTTTTTTGTGTTGTGCAGGCGATACTCATCCTCTGCGTTTACTGTTTTACTTTCTCTGTTTCGTTATGTTTTCTGGAAGATCCTTTAAGAGAGTGTCTTTTTTTTTTTTTTGTTTCTTTTTAATCTGGTCATCAAATGTCATGTGTATATAAAACCGTGAATGTATATATGAATGAGCTCCGATCCATGAGACTTTATGCTCTTATCACTTTTGTTTTAACATATGAATCCCTTTATCAAACTATATAACACATACATAGACTATGTGACTCGACTACTAGAGTATAGAGGTTATCAGGTTTAAGAAATAAACAAATCCAAAATCAATGCCCCGTCCTAATATGTAGATGTTTTAATATTCAAACATAAAATATTTAATAGGTAGACATTGAAGATAAGTTCGACTAATTTTGAAAGCTATTTCACTGGCCAAATATATTCATAATCCTAATAAATGTTGAAACTTTTTAGCTCATTGTTTACCACTACTTTAGTATAATGAAACAACGTTCATTACAAAACCACACAAATCTATATACAGAGTTTAGATTAGGCAAGCCAACAAACAAAATATTACAAATCTTATATATGAGATTAAAGCAAACTATATATTTATGATCTAATCATATTTTTTGGTGTAACGATTTTGGATTTTGTTGTCACTAGCCATTTATATCATGTAAATAATGTCAAATTACAGAGGGAAATAACCTCTAAAGATGGCAGAAACAAAACTCGACAAATTAAAAGAGTTCGAGACTCTTAATATTGCTCCATAAATAATGGCAGACTTTTCAACAATATGTTTAATTCACATATTATTTATTTAGGAAAAAAAAAAACACCAGTAATATAACAACACAATCTCACAAAAACACATCTGTGACTTTATTTGTTAACCATTCTGCAATTCTTGCGAATTTGGCCAGCCTTACCTGTTAAAACCCCAATCCGACCCATCTTTACCATAGAGACACCAAAGTCTTTAAAGAAAGTAGACCTATCACTTTTCATTTGGTTGAGAAGATAAGACTTTGTTTTTTGATTGTCTAAAAGAGCTGCATCGGATTGAAACAGGCCTCTCCTTTGAGACACAAGCTTGAAGTAGCTTTCATCGAACGTTTTAAAGCTTCCTGGATCCATTTCTAAAGCCGTCGTCGTATCCGTTGGCTTGCATATTTTTCTGAGGCTGGCCGCGTATTCCGTGTCTAAGCTTGGATCACTATCTCCTTTTCCTGTGAAATTGTAGAGCCGGTTTGTGATTTGAGGACAGTGTCCGTTCCCAATTGTGTGCCCACCTATATCAGAATGTAAAATATATACAAATAAGTTGAGAATGATCTTTATTTTTATTATGTTATTATCCTAAGCCAATACTAAGATTAATCTACGAAATTAATATGTAGAAGAACAGAGTATTTCAAAATCTGATATTTCAAGCAAGTATGATCTTTTTCAATGTCAAAATTTTTCCCTGGAGACTGCTTTTTCTAATTTTCAGGTCAATCCTATCAGATGTCAGACAAAACCAATACCAAGAGCAATATGTATTGTTCTTTGTTAATGAGTTTTAATCTGATATTCTTGTTTGTTCAAAGAACACTGCACTTTAATTATTTTAATGCGCCAAGTATAATTTATGATTTTTCTGGTTTTATGACATATATACCTGAAAGCACAACGAGGTCTTTTTTGTTGAGGCCTTTGGAATTGAATTGGGTGATAAGGCTACTGATATTATTAAATGGTGATGGTAGGTTTGATAGGGCCTCATTGATGTTTGTAACCAGACCATCTCTTCTTCCTGTTTCAACCTCCCACGACGGTCCATTGAGCTGAATATATATTGGTTTGTGTACCATAAAATATATAATGTAAAAAATCCAACATATCATATATAATTAGATTGTATGAATTATATTTTCTTTATGATCAGTCAGAAAAGCTCAAACCTAAACCTGAACTAGCTACTAGTCTCTTGAGAAATTAAGTCAAGTGCATTTTGTAGCATTTTTTTTAATTTTAAAGACGAGTTATGTAGTCTATACTCTACAATCGCCATGTAAAAAATGTCAATAAGCAAATAAGGATCGAGTAATAAAGATGCCGTGAGCTTGACGAAATATTAAATAACTATCACTTGATACTAAAACTTTATACTTACCGCAACCATCGCATCCCTAGCGACAAGAGCCAATACATCAGAGCAGGAAACAATGCCCGGACACTCCTTTTCTAGAGCTGCCTTGGCATCGTCTATGATCTCAAACCCTCGAAGGAAGAGGTTAGGAATTGCGTTTTTCTCATCTTTTTTGTTCTTTAGATCTAGCAAGACCGAGCCCTCGCACCCCTAAAACAACATGATTCAATCTTAACTAAATGGATTAAGTGCCCAAAAAAAAAGAAAAGGAGCTCCAAGTGTTAGATCGTCAAGAAAGAACATTATATTACCCGAACGAAGCAATCGTGGAAGAACATTCTTAGCAAAGGAGCTCCAAGTGTTAGATCCTTCTTCATTGCCTCGAAGATAGACTTCTTGACAATAAGCTCGGCTTTCGGGCATAACTTGTCGTAGAACCCAACTTTCAATCCTTGAGCATTGGTTGGAGCAAATGAAGAGAGCAAGCACGATAGTACTTGAAGAAAGACGAAACAAGAGATAGTCATCTTCAAAGCAGCCATATTGTTATGAGCTTCTTTTTTTGATCGATGCTTGATGCTAACTAATTGACATAAAGATTGGTGTTGTTATTTATACTAAAGTACTGTAATAGTTAATGTCACGGAAATTATAAGTACTATAGTTAGTATAAAATAAAAATGTTCGTGGTTACAGAATTGACTTTTAAAGAGCAAGATGTGGAATGTTTTGTAATTTTGTTGAATTATATATAATTGTTTGTGGAGAATAATTATAATTTCTTTATGGCTCTTATCGGCTTGCTTGATGTATATATATTACTATTTCCACCAGAAAAAGGCTGCCAAATAATTTTAAACAAGGAAAAATAAAAACCATGCAGAAACTTAAAGTTTTTTTAACTAGGTAATGTTCAGATATCTTCGTCAATTAGGCATTTAAATGTATATAAAAAAAAATAACTAAGTAATGGTAATTTGTCAATAACTAGCTACTAACTTGAAACTGACATGTAAACCACAAGAAAAACTACAATATTATTGTACGTTTTGTAACATTTAAAATGTTAACACAAGCCGTTCATATCTAGTCTATTTAACACGTAGACAAAATATGTGGTAGGTAGGAGAATTAACAATTAACAATCCCCTTTTTAATAAAAGGAAAGTACACAACATTGTTTTGGTAGACTTTATAATTTTAATATATGGTTACAAATAGATTATATATAAGTTATAGATTAATCCATATATTAATTGGTTACAAGTTGATATTTCATATATTAATGGTAACACATAAAAGGGAAGTATAGTGAATCCCCTTTTAGTAAAAGAGAAGTACATAACATTATTTTAATTGTTTACAAATAGGTTACAAATAAATGGTTACAAATAGGTTATAGATTAATTCATATATTAATTGGTTACAAATTGATAGTTCATATATTAATGGTAACAAATAAAACTTTAATTGTAACCGAAAATTTTAAACTGGTTATTCTAAATTGATATTTCATGGATATTCCAAACTTTATGTTCGGAAGATTACGTTGTTTCCAAAGATTTACAATCACAATATTACCAATTATTTTCCTGAGATTTTATTGATAAACCACAACGTTAACCAAATTACTTAAGAGGATAAAATATACTCTCAATCATAAAAAGAAAGTACACAATTTTTTTTTATAATAAAACGGAAGTACACAATTTTTTTTGTAGAATCGATAATTTTTATAAGTTGGTTACAAAATAGATAATATATTAAATATAGGTTGGTTACAAAATAAATGTAATAGATGAAATCCGTAGCTATATGAAATTACAAATACACTAAAGAATATCTCAAAGAATCCTCTTAAAGATAATATTACAATGATTTATACAATTTCCAAAAAATATTATGATTATTCCATATATTGTTACACCAAATATAGTGTTAGGCATAAAAATATACTGTTAGGCGTAAAAAGAAATAAAAACTTTGCAATTAATCACACTTAATCGTGATTTCCGAGATTTTATTGTGGATTTCAAAATAAAATCTGATCTAACACCCTTTCAAGCTTTTAATATAAATCAATGTCTTTAAATAACAACATTTATCTTTAATTTGGTTTGATTTTAAAATTTTACCAAAATAAAATATTTTAATTTGAGACTAACAACCCGGTCTGACTCACCGGTTCAACCACCGGTTTATGGGTTTTTAGCGGTTTTTTCTGGTTTTTTGAGGGTTTTATTTGTTAGGTTTTAAGAGGTTACCCTGACCAGAATACCTATCGGGTTGTGGTTGGATCAAACCGACCGGCCGGTCCGGTCCTGGTTAAAGAACAATGATAAAAATCATTCAGATCTCGATTCACCAAAATACATCTCTCATATTCATACAAAATAAAAATAAAAATAATAACAATCGTTTCTCAGTTTACAATACTAAACCGTCTTATAAATTATATTTTATTTTGAAATTATAATACAAATAAAAAGAATTTCAACTCGTGCTCTAACACGGGTCCAAATCTAGTACTGCTTGTGATATTGGACTTCTAAACTGACAAAGATACAATGATATGGTAGTAGGAGAAAATAATACATCTTAAGATTTGTTTATCATAATTATTTATTATCCTTTTGACTGTATCGTACAAACGCTGGACTGAAACTACAAAACAGTTTCATATTTGCACTTGATCACATCAATTATTCTCTTGTCGTTTTATATTTGGACTTGATCACATCAATTATTTTGCCCTCGTAAGCCCGTAACAATGTGCATGTTCATCCAGTTCCAGTCACATTCATGTGATTGTAACATTTCAACGTATACGTAATGCATGGTGTGCGTTGGGGGGAGGTGGACTTAGGACCGTGCTCTACTGCTTCACTCAATCAAACAAGAAGAACTCGCTTACGACATTATATTATATAGAAAGTTAAGGAGGAAATGTTTTTGTTAACGTTGTTAACGCAGATACAAGTTATTAAAAGAAAGTACGTAGTAGAACGTATGCATATATAAAAATTAAAAACCCTAAATGTTTAAGTACAAGGTCTAGTTATCAACTGAGTAATGGCTCTTTAGTTACAATATTTACAAATGTTTATTAATTACCGGTAACAGTGTTAATGTAAGTTGTTCTTTTGTTCATGTTCTCAAATAATGTGCACCAGTATATATTATAATACACCCAAAGGTTGTTAATCATTTCTTTGCATATCACGTTTCTTATATAAAATTATCATTCATATATACTTTGTTTTTTTGTTTTAGCTTGTTAGCGACATGCATTATGTTAGTTCGATTCAGACACCCACACAACAACTATCAACTAGGTAGTAACCCGTGCTACAGCACGGCACAAAATATTTTCATATAAATGACTAAAAAATATATTAATCCGAGTGCTACAGCACATGTATAAATTAAAAAATTAAACCTAATCATGTTTAATTTGTAATGAAAAACGTCCTGTCACATCCCCTTACATCCCAACCCATCCCATCTCATCCTGTCTCATCTCATCTAGTCTCGTCTCGTATTCATCAGAATTTTTTGTCTTACGTTCGTTATCTTGTATATAAAATATTTAGACAGTTTTTACAAAAAGAGATTGGGTAAGTTTTATAGACGGAATACCAGAGTTCTCTGTTGAATATTTTTTTATTATTTTAGTTGAAATTAAAAATTATAATTTTCAAAAATTATATTTAGATGGAATACCAAAGTTCCCCGTTTCAGTTTACGTATACTATTTCTTAATAAATACCATAAATAAATTGGGTTTTTTCAAAATTTAATTATTGTTTCTTAAAGTATATGTACTTAATTAGTAAATTAAATTACATAAAAAATACTGGTAAAACATATATTCGGTCAAATAATAAACCATTTTAGGTCGTAAAATTTTAATTGTATAATATCAATATTTCCATAAAAATTAGGTTTCCATACTTTTACGGTGTTTTGTCAATATTTTGGTGTATATATAGAACAGTGCAACTCGTACTGAAAGTAAACATGATCTTCATCAACTG
>NC_025704.1:6852498-6880377 GCF_000633955.1 Camelina sativa | reverse complement strand
CAATCTCCTCACATCACAACTCATCCTCTCTCGTCTCATCTCATCCCGTCTCGTCTAGTCCTGTCTCGTCTCGTATCAATCATAATTTTTTTGTCTAATGTTCGTTTTTAAAAAAATTATGAATCGTTACACAATGTTTACTAAAAGAGATGGGGTAATAATAAAAATGGATACCAGAGTTCTTCGTTGAATATATTTTTATTTAGTAAGTTGAAATTATCAAAAAATTATAATTTTCAAAAACTATATAACTGTTTTCAAAAATACCAAAATTTTAAAATTGCTTGTTCCAAAATAGTTAGTTATATGTTCCATAGTCAATCCGTATCAAAATTAGTGAAAACTTGACATTTGAATTTTATCTACTTATATTTTTTAATTTCCTATTTTTATCTAAAATTTAAGACCTTATTAAAAAAAAAAATTGTTCAATATATTGGTTCTCATTATGTGAATTACCCGTTTCAGTTTACATATTATTTCTCGTCTTAATACCATAAATAGAATGAACCTCTTCTCAAATTTTAGTTATTATTTTTTGAAAAGTATATGTATTTAATTAGTTAATTAAATTACTCAAAAACACACTGGTATAACATATATTCAGTCAAATAATAAACCTTTTTAGGTTGTAAAATTTTAATTCTATAATATTAGAATTTTCCATAAAAATTACTTGGCCACTCTTTTACGGTGTTTTGTCAATATTTTAGTGTATATGTAGAATACCGCTACTCATACCGAAAATAAACATGATCATCATCTTCATCACCTCGAAAATATTTTTTTTTTTGCAATCCATCCGTAATAATCAAGCAAACCCCGCTTTTATTGAAAATGTTAAAATAAGTTTTTTAATGGGATGTTAAATCTCGTCCAGTCCAGTCTCATCCCATCTCGTCTCGATCCATCCCGTTAGAAATTTTATATTCCATTAATGTTTTCATTTAAATAATTACATAGTAGACAACATAAATTGTAAAGTTTAATGTTTTTTTAATGGTTGAACAGTATAATTTTAATCTTAATAAAAATTATTTAATAAATTTGTTTATATACTTTAATTGACATATCTTATTAACATTTTAAACATTGATATATTAAAATCAAAGATTTATATAGTTATTTGTTTAAATAATTGTAAGTTCAGTTTTAACGTATTAAAGTGATAAAATAATTAACCCGTTCTACAAACATTTATATAAAAATAATACCATAGAGCCAGATCATTAACGATTTTCCATTAAAGGTCGTCCAAGCCGGTTTCTCAGTAAATTGACGGATTAAATTTAAAAGACCGGGTTAACTTGCCTGTTCCATTAAAGGTTTTGTTTGTCTACATATTCTTATAATTCTCTCTGTTAAAGCTACTTCTTAGGTCGTCCAAACCGGTTTCTCAGGAAATTGTCGACAAAAGACACATGATCATAAATGATTTTCCCATATCAAAAAGTCTTGGTTTCACAAATTAATTTGAGTACAAAAACATTATAACAACATTAACCATATAGAATCCCACTTTCAACAAAATATGGATCAAAATTCAATTTTGATAACTGGATCACACAAAATATAAAATATCATTAATGATTTCCAAAATAATTTAACAGAGAGAATGAGTATAATGGAAAAAAACAAAAACGAAACTTGTCTTTTTGCTAGCAGCTTACAGCTCCACATATTCGACCATTGACATATTTCTTGTAAATTTCCCCAGTTCATAACCTGGAGAACCCTGCATTGTTGAAGTCTGCTAAGAAGATATAATGTAACAATTCTGTCGAGTTCCTCATTTAGTCATTTTGAAAAGCATTTATGGGACATAAAATTTCATCTGCAAACATGAATCATCAAGCCTGCAAAGAAAACCTGCATTTTCTCAAACCTGAACCTGCATCTTATAAAGCCAAATTAATTCACAAAAACCTACAATTTGTAACATAGACAAACGAAACCTGCAATCTATATAACTTAGACAAACCAAACATGCAACTTAGATAATCAAAATCTGCAAATTAATTAACCGAACCCTACAAAATAATTAACTAAAACCTGCAAACTTACACAACAAAAAGGTAAGAAACCAGAAATATTAACAATGGTTCAGGAAAAAGGTAACAAAAAGAATTTAATAGTAATACGTACCTCAAAGAAAATGGTGAGGAGTGGTGGTATGTGTATCCCGATTTCTTCTCCAACCCGGAGGACTCTGCATTGCTGAAGTTACAGAAGTAAATCAGTACCTTTCAAAGATTGAAGATAAGAGAAATATCACATCAAGATTTTGGGATTTGGTTAAAGAGTTCAAACCTTAAGAGGATGAGCTAGATGGACTGCAAATCGTTTCATGGAATTAGATGCACTCTCGAGAATTGTTGTCCCACTTGTGTCAAGTTCCTCATCATGTTTCCTAGCATTTCGTAAACGCATCTAAAGCAAATCAAATTTCAACTGTAAACGTGAATCATCAAGCCTGTAAACCAAACAAAATTATATTTCAAAATAAACCTACAACTTAGAAACAGAACCTGCAACTGATACAACCAAACTCTGCAAATTAATTTACCAAAACATGCAATATACAACTTAGACAAACCGAATCATCACCAATATCATAAGGATCTGTTTACTTATAAGTATCGGTTTTTCAAATCTAAAACCATTCAAGGATGTATAAATATACAGATAGTGAACCATCACCAATCCCTACTATTAAAAGAAAAATGTTTTATAAAACTAACCTTAGTGAATTAAGTTCAACGTGTACTAAGGTCAAGAAGAAGATTATACTTGAAAGTAAGAAAACGGAGTAAAATATGGACTAATAATAGCTTGCATACAGATTCACCTAAATAAAACCATTGCATATGAAATCAGTCCAACGTGTGATAAAAAAAATCATTGCCCATGAATATGCAAAAACTGAAAAGAAAAAAAAACATGGCGAATTAAATGACATAGAAGACGGAGAGATTTATAGAAGCGTAATTAGGCTTAGGCTGAGGGTTGGACTCATGTTCGGAGTCGATATCTTCTTCTTCTTCTTCAAATTGATCACCGAATCATCTTCACCTCTCTTCTTATAAGTCACCTCTCTAATCCTAGAGACAAAAAGTCCCTTAAGTTAGGTTAAACCTCAACGTTTGTTCTATAAGTGGTAGAATATATATTTTATAAATTTGGCTTAAAGAAATGAAATTAACCTTTTCACATCCAGAGCTTGATAATATTGAAATGTTTCATATTCTAAGGAAATCCTCTGCACCTTCCATGGCCAAAAAAACTACATGTCATACATGTAAACATTTATGAAACTCTCTATTGCCTTAAGTAATTTAGTTCAGAATTAATCTTCTGCATAAACATAATCTTTAATAACGGTATATTACCTCTTGCGAGCATGAAACCATAAATTGACGGCGGCGACAGAGCAAGGCTTACTTGACCGGAGAGATGAATCACGCATGTTTCTGAGGTTGAGTTATTGCGAATTAATGAGACTGAGGTTATCATCTCAAAAT
The DNA here is from genome assembly GCF_000633955.1 of Camelina sativa. NCBI lineage: Eukaryota > Viridiplantae > Streptophyta > Magnoliopsida > Brassicales > Brassicaceae > Camelina > Camelina sativa. The sequence goes on along the minus strand of NC_025704.1, from coordinate 6,876,856 downwards.
CGTGATGATGATCAGACAAACACAAAATCATTATACAAATCAAGATTCTGAAACAAAATTCCAATTAAACTTGGAATTTACTCATAAAACATAGACTTAAAATGTAAATTTAGTTAAAAGAGAAACAAAAACCTTAGCCATGAAATCTTGCCGTCTTCTCTTCCTCTACATGACTACATCTCTTCGACTTTGTCGACAAAAAGAAAAAAAAAATCCATTTGGGAGAGACGGCGAGAGAGGAAAGGCTAAAGAAAAAAGATTTGTGTAAGTGATTGACGGCGACAAAGAGTATAGAGAGAGAAAACACCTTTTTAGGTTTTTTAAATCGACGGACACGATAAAAATGAATCAACGGTCACGATTAAATAAAAGGATCCGAATTCTTAAAATGGGTCGTTTAGGATCCGCGTGTTTATCCGTTTAGAGGGGTGTGAAATTTCGTTGTTACCCTCTAAAAAAATCGAATATTTGGTCATAACTCCAATGGCATACCCTTGTAATTTTTTACAAAACGAAGGTTTAGTCCATAAACTGTGTTTCAAAATAATAGTAGGGATATGGTAGTTCGGATATCAACATTTGTATTTAAAATTCAGTACGGGCACATGTCAATGCAAGAAAAAGTGAAAAAATAAAAATAGATGTCTGAGCCCGGGTTCGAACCGGGGACCTCTAGTGTGTGAGACTAGCGTGATAACCGACTACACCACCCAGACTTTGTTGGTAATGATCTCGAATTATTATAGTAAATCATACAACAAAGAGCCATCGGATGAGTATGATGCGGTGGTGCATGATTCTCGCCGGCCGCCGGCGTGAAGAATCGCTACCGTTACTATGAGTTTGTTGATACATCCCAAAATTTTCGCAATTTCTTATTTGATCCCATTGAGCGTTTTAGACTTTTAGCTAGGTTCACTAAAACGCTGCGTTTTGCATCTTCTTCTTCTTCTTCTTCTTCCTCAGTTCACTTCAACCTCAGGCACTTGTCTTCTTCAATGGCTCACTCTCAGGTAACTCAAAACAAAACCCTAATTTAATTGTCATCCAATTACTGAAAAAGTCGGTGTCTTTCTCTGATTTATTTGTGTGTGTGTGTGTGTATATGTTAAAATAGGTTGCGTATTTGATTCCATTGAAAGCAGATTTAAAGGAAGACGATTCATCTCCAAGGATAACTTTATCCGAAGGTCCAAACATCATTGGCCGTGGAAACGTTTCAATCGCTGATAAACGTCTCAGCCGTAAACACATCTCCATCATCGTTTCCTCGTCTGGCTCAGTGTCCTTGTCTGTGGTAAACTCTATTAACAAACAAACCTCAAAAACAAAAAACAAAAAACCTAACTTTTCATCGCCAATTCACATGGAATATTATAAAGTTTGTGTCTTTTGTGTAGGAAGGAACGAATCCGGTGGTTATTAGGTCTTCTGGCGACGGCGAGAGGAAGAAAATAAAACCCCGTGAAGAGGTTTTAGTAAGTAATGATGATCTTATTGAGTTGATCCCTGGTCATCATTTCTTTAAGCTAGTTTTGCTACCTACTGAGAACAGAGGATGCCATGAAAGAGCTGCTAAGAAAGCTCGAAAGGTTTTACTTACTTACTTGGCCTAACTAAAGAGTGCAGCTTTTGTTTGGGGAGGGTTTCTTTGAGGCTTTGTTTGATGTAATGAAACTGTTTTAGGGTGAAGCACAAGGTGATGATGATGATGATGTAGAGGCGATTCGTCGATTTGTTCCACCTAATGAGATACTACCTTCAACGTTTAGGCTTTTGAGTGTTAATGGATTGCCTGATTGGGCTAATACCTCTTGTGTTTCCATTAATGATGTCATTGAGGTTAGTCTTATGCAAAACATATTAGTTATTTTTTATTTCTTTTCAGACATCTTTGACTGAAGTTATGTTTGTAAAATGACAGGGAGACGTTGTTGCTGCAATCTTATCGAATTATATGGTCGATGTAGACTGGTTGATGTCAGGTGACTTTTCTCATATTTTTTGTTTGTTGAGTTTATCGAAATGATTAGTTCTTTTGTGGTACATTCATGGGAAATGATTAGTTCTTTTAGTTCTTGTTCTATTTTCTGTTGTCTCAAGTCTGTTAACTTAATTCGGTTCACTGTATTTATATGTTTTTGTAGCTTGCCCGAAACTGGCCAACATTCCTCAGGTTATGGTCATCCATGGAGAAGGTGATGGTAGGCAAGAGTATATACAGGTTTGTTATGACGGTTTGCTGATTTCTTTTGATTGATGTTAAATGGTATACTGAAAAATCCAATCTCTGTTTTGTTGATCAGAGGAAGAAGCCAGCTAATTGGAGTCTTCATAAGCCCCGGTTACCTATTTCATTTGGAACACACCATTCAAAAGCTATATTTCTTGTCTATCCTCGAGGTGTGAGAGTTGTTGTACACACAGCAAATCTGATCCATGTTGATTGGAACAACAAGAGCCAAGGTTTGTGGATGCAAGATTTCCCTTGGAAAGATGATGATAATAAAGATCCACCTAAATGTTGTGGATTCGAAGGTGATCTTATCGATTACCTCAATGTTCTTAAGTGGCCTGAGTTTACTGCAAGCTTACCTGGTCGTGGTAATGTGAAGATTAATGCAGCCTTCTTCAAAAAGTTTGATTATTCCAATGCTACGGTACCTTTCTGTTTCTCTAAAACTCTTTTGGCTGATTTGTGTACTTATTGTTTACTAAGATGTCCGAAAAAAAAATTCCAGGTTCGACTAATTGCATCGGTCCCTGGATACCACACTGGTTTAAACTTGAAAAAATGGGGACACATGAAGCTACGGAGTATCCTTCAAGAATGCATTTTCGATAGAGAGTTCCGCAGATCCCCTTTAGTTTATCAGGTAGTGTTCCATTCCATGTTATTTGTATTGCTTGCCAAAAAGTCTCCTTTTACAATCTTTTCGTATTGCAGTTTTCTTCACTTGGCTCTTTAGACGAGAAGTGGTTGGCTGAATTTAGAGATTCTTTGTCTTCTGGTATAACAGAGGACAAAACGCCTCTTGGTCCCGGGGATCCATTGATAATATGGCCTACAGTAGAAGACGTCAGGTGTTCTTTAGAGGTATAATCCGAATAAATTTTTCATATTTCTTTGTATGTATTATGGATTTTTTCGTTTAAATTGTGAAATCTCTTCAAACAAAGGGTTATGCTGCTGGCAATGCAATTCCGAGCCCATTGAAGAACGTAGAGAAACCGTTCTTGAAAAAATATTGGGCTAAATGGAAAGCGGATCATAGTGCTCGCAGGTAACTTTAAAAAAACCAAACATTTTTACAGACCCAACTTATGTTTACTACTCAATTCTGATAATTTCTAATGTTACAGTCGTGCAATGCCACATATAAAGACGTTCACACGTTACAGCGACCAGAAGCTAGCGTAAAAGTTTAAAGTCTCGATCTTTAGTTACTCAGTTGATAAAAAGTGTTATCTTTAGTGATCAGTTTTTGTTTTGCTTCCATAGATGGTTCTTGCTAACCTCATCTAATCTTAGCAAAGCGGCCTGGGGAGCACTTCAGAAAAACAATTCCCAGTTGATGATACGTTCCTACGAGGTAAAATCTCTTGTTTCAGGCAAAGTCTTGGATGTCTTGTTTCAGGCAAAGTCTTGGATGTCTTATAACTACTGACCAAATTCCATTGACTATGATATTGTTAGTTGGGCGTCCTGTTTCTACCATCTCCAGTAAAAACACAAGGTTGTAAATTTTCATGCACAGAGGACAATACAAGTACTATGAAGGTAGAATGATCTAATTCCTAAACACGTAATCCTGGACCCGAAACTTTGATCTTTACCTCTCAATTGTGTTTATGTTGACAGGCAAAACAAGAGACGAAAGACGAGGTAGAGAAGAGGAGTAAGCTAGTGACAATGTCCTGGCAAGGAAATAGAGATTCGCCTGAGATAATCTCATTACCAATTCCTTATCAACTACCTCCTAAGCCATACTCAACCGAAGGTTTTTTTTTCCCCAAGTCATTTTCCAACAAATATCACTTCTTTCTTTTGCGTGTTCTTAACGCATTTTATGGGTGTTGTAATATTTCAGATGTTCCGTGGTCATGGGACCGAGGCTACTCGAAGAAGGATGTGTATGGGCAAGTCTGGCCAAGATAGTTAGTTAAAAGCATTAGTAGCTATGACTTGAGACTTGAAAGATTGGCTTTATGGGTTTACTCACTCAATTAATGATTGTCTTTATGATTCTACTCACTCAGTAATGCTAAGCGATCTCATCAAATATATGGAAACAAAAAATTTAGTGTGAAACTAGATTGAAACTTGTGGATTAATCCGGATTAGTCCACCAATGGATAGGATAGGACTAGGGTTGATAAAGTTTTTTAGACTGTAAAAAGAAAAGTGGCCTGTCGGCATCACTCTGCCGTACGAACGAGGTTGAAAGGTTAAAAAATCTCGTGGGCCAACAGAGTAGTTTACGAGTTGGCTAATTTTAACTGTTTACATTTGTACTATTTGGTTACGAGTAGTTTTTTTTTTTTGTGACTTATTATTATTCTATATGCTTACGTATAGGTTTATGTAGTTTATAATGTTAGCATTTTGTTTGCATAAACGGTATAATTCTTATTTATTTGTCTAGTTTGAAGCTTACTTTATTAGTTTAGTGGTTTAATTAGGCAATTCAGAGTATTGTTAAAGTTTTGTAATTCGTTTTGTTATCTCTTAATCTCTACTTACTTTTTTGTTGACACTTTACTATAGTTTGAGGAGATTGAAATTGATTAACCCCTTCACATGTGTTGAGGAGCAAGGCATATAGTGTAAACCACCAGCTCACCAATAAAACCTTCCATCGACGCTCTTACATTTATATTTGTGTAGCGTCCAAACATAATTAGCATAAGTGATAAGTACGACGAACTTCAAACACAAAATATAGATGCAGAGATCGGAGACATAAGTATATATCGAACTATTATGACAGAAGCGTGTCGTTGGTTACAAGAAACCTACGATTTAAATTTGAGACAGAAAAATCAAGAGAATAAAAAAAAATAAAAAGAAAATGAAAGAATTTTTGGTGGTACATATTCGATAGACATTTAGAATACAAACAGACGCAGACAAGCATTCACAGTCAATGTCTACATTTCCAAGAACACCTGTCCCTCTCTTTGATGATATGGCCTTTTATCATATCTATCGAGAAATTTTAAGATAATAAGATTCATATATAAGTTAATTTCTAGTATTTGGCATGCTAATTTAGTCCTCGAATCTTGACAATTAGCTTATCAAGATTTGGATATATATTGAGTAAGAACGATCCTTTCTTCTATGTTCTGACTATTCACAAGCTGCCATGTCAGTAACCAGAACTTTGAATATGCTTTGCGACTTAGGGTAGCACGCAGTAGTTGTGTCCAGAGAATTGATATATGGTATCCAACATGCTCGTTTATATATTTTCTATTATGGAAGAAGGGAAGGTTCGGAATGATTGTTTGCTCTCGAAAATTATTAAAACTCTTACAAACAACAAGTGTCTGATTAGTTGTGATTAAAGAATAAAGATCAATACATGCCAAGAATTAAAAGCATTTTTTTCTGAATATTCTTAATTTTTACGAGACTTTGATTTGAAAACATTTGACAATGAATGAATTGGCTCAAGTTCTTTGTTACTTATTCTATATATGCAAGAGTTTAGAGTACTATAACTTCGTAAATTGAAAAAAAAAGTTAAACTCGCATGTTCCCTTTTTGTAATAACATGTATTCAAGCGTATTAAATTTGACTGGTGCATGGTACATCGATGATATTAGTACGAACACTAATGCTATAAATACAAGCTTTGCGAACGTTGTAACTAAAAGCATAAATTTTTGGATATAGTAATCTCACCGCTACCGTAAAAAAAAAGATAAGAATGAGAAAAAAAAACAGAGAAAAGAGGAGGTCATGTGGGAGGGGGCGTGAAGGATGGGGATGCTCATGCTCCCTGATTAGAGGGGAGAAAGAGTGTCCTATCATCACATGGGAGGTTAAAACTGGTTTTTATTTATAACAATTTAACTTAGAAAAGTATTAAAACATTAATAGTCCCACCTTTGTGTGCCCATCAGCAAACATTTTTCTTTAGTGTCCAATTTATCACACCATCTCCTTGTTTTCTAATATATATCATGCATCTACTTATCATCATTCATTCATATCTTTTGCATATCATCATCTTTACCATCATGTAAATGTTTTGTTGTTATGACCAAAATAACATTACCATGTCTTTATATAAATCATACAAATTTGAAATTTGGAAATTACGTATTGAGGTACGCATGACTAAGTCTTAGAACAAGCTCGTGAAATATTGGGTTCGGTGATATGATGAAATGCCACTTAGGCATTACATAAATAAGCATACACTATGTATTGAGGTACACGTGATCAAGAGCTTGGAGACTAGCCCCTCCCTATTGGTTAGGATAGATACCGTACGTTCCTCTCAAATTGACCTAAGTCCATTGTTTTTATTTACCCGTATCTATAACTGATACACAAAATCTTCTTAGTTTAACGTATCATCGATCATAAAATAATGATATCATATATATATATGATAACTATATAGAGACAAGCGTTACACTAGCTAGTATAATAAGATAAAATCACGTGATGATATTTTTATGTTCATTGTTTTATTGAATTCAGAAATCGCTTCCCATTTGTAAATATTAAAATTAGTTTCTCTATTATTATATCAGATTTCACATGACAATTACAAAACTATGAAGATTAGTTATATTTTTGGATGGTGGTCGTTTGGTCTTAAAAAAATAATGATGCATTCTCAAAAACTCTCACCTCAAGCAAAACAATGAGCAATTAAGGTTCTGAACTTCTGATTACTATGCCTAATCATTCTTTCAATTTTAATAAGTTTTACTATACAACTAGATATTCACCCGCGGTACACCGCGGGACTATTTTTTAATAAAAAAATATAATTTATTTTATTGATTAACTATATATATAACTAATGTTTAATATATATTTTTTTAATGTACAACCTTACAAATATAGGTATATTAGTTAGGATAGAAATTATAAAGTATTTTATTAATAGTATAGAAATCCTACGTGTACTAAAAGTAGGAATGTTATATCGACCGGTAATACTCAACTATGTATGTTTTGTTTATATATTTATAGAAAAGTAGATGTTATATTCATAAAATGTAAACAAACCAATAAATTAATTGAGCCGTGGTTCAACCATTTTGACTAATTGGTCCAGAAACCCGAAAGACTTCCGGTTCACCTTTCGGTCCGGTTTTAAAAATATTGTCGTTTATTGATTATACCGATTGTTTAGGAAATGTCTGTATGGAGAAAATATTGTTTTGTAAAATTGGAAACTTAATATTAATTAAATTAATTATAAACTTAATATTTAATGTTAAAGGGAGTGTATTTCTATTGTTTTGAAAATTTTATTAGGATATGAAATCTTATTTCCAAAAATCAAAACTTAATATTAATTAATTTTTAAAAAATTAATAATTAATATTAATGGCATACTTGTAAATAGGTTGCAACTCTAGGATTTATTTGCTAAATGTCTCCAAAAATGTATATATAGATTTGCTAAATGTCTCCAAAAATGTATATATAGATTAATGTAATACTAGTTTTGTATCCGTGTGGAGTACATAAAAATCATGTTTTTTGAGATATTTTTTTACTATTTAAAATTAATAAAATAAATGGTTGTAAAAATTGTATATATATAATATGAGGGAGAATTTATGATCAACTAAGTTTATATTTTGGTTTAGTTATCTAATATTTACTTATCATTGAATCCAAGTGAAAACATTGTTTTTCTTTGGGCAGAGTGAAAACATTGTTTTGATGTTTTATGTCAATCTAAATTTTCACTTGTGAATTATTGAATGATATAAAATTAGAGGTATTAATAATATAACTAATTTACTGTTTTGAAAAGATTTCAAAAATACATATATAAGATTATAATACTATAATAATCAAATAAATTTCAATAATTGAAATACTACAATAATAAAATATATAAGCTTACAGTCTCTATATTTATTAGTTATATATATAAAAACTTTAATAAGAAATAATAGATACTATGTTCTAACCCATGAAAGAATTTTTAAAAGAAATTTTTGTCAATAATTAAGCAACCCAAAATTTTAGTATCAATTTTGAAATTTTTTTAAGAAAAGCAAAGTTTTCTGGAGATCTAGGATTAATGTTGTTGTCAATAATAAAAGGATTTTGTGAATATAAGAAAATATCAAATTTATAAATATCTTCAATATGTTTATCATTTTTTGATATGGTGTCTTTTTGCTTTAAATCTCTTTCACTATAAATTTTTGTCCTTTATGAATCTCTTTCACTATAAATTTATTTTGCAATGATATAATATTTATATTAGTCTAATTTAAAGTCATTTACTAAAAGTAATCATCAATACATATGAGATAACCAATTTAGAGTGAAATTATTTAGAGTGAAATCAGCAATTATTTATTTTTGCAATGATATAATATTTATATTAGTCGAATTTAAAGTCATTTACTAAAAGTAATCATCAATACATATTAGATAACCAATTTATAGTATTAGATAATATTAGACAAAAGTATCATTTTAAATAATTGCTGTAAAAAAAACTATCTTTTAATTAATAATTAATATTTATATTAGTCAAATTTAAAGTCATTCACTAAAAGTAAGCATCAATACTTATTAGATAACCAATTAATAGTATTAGATAATATTAGCCAAAAAGTATTATTTTAAATAATTGCTGTAAAAAAATTTACCTTTTAATTAATAATATTTATATTAGTCAAATTTAAAGTCATTAACTAAAAGTAATCATCAATACGTATTCGATAACCAATTTATAGTATTAGATACGACATACGAGTAGACAAAAAGTATCATTTAAAATAATTACTATAAAAATTATCTTTTAATTAATAAACTGCAATAGTAGAGTTAAAAATATATTTAAAGATGTATAAAAATAAAATTGTATATGAAACTATAAAAATAAAAATAAAGTTGTATAACTCTATTTTTTATTGGTAATAAACTTTCCATACAATTCAGATTGTTTGTAGAAAGTGTTTTACATAAATTTGGTTAACTGTTATAGGAGCAAATGCCATTAATTTTGGTGTAATTGTTTTATATAAATTCTGAATTTAAACAATCATTAAAAAAAACTAACTGTATGATTTTAAAAGGTAACAAACATATTTACCAGTCAATTTGATATCTTATTCAAAAAATAATAATAAAATATAAAATATATTGTTTGCTCACAGATTTATTATTATTATCATTACGTATTTAAAACTATTTTTTATTTTCACGGGTTTCGTATGATGAGTTTTTGCAGATTAAAAATCTTTGAATATGTTGCCTAACTCACCTAGCATAGCGGGTTCGACTATTAAACAAATACTAAAACTATTAGTTTATTCATATATATTATAGATTTGTAATTATAGTTTTGAAAATTAACTTATAAATTATGTAGTATATGAACTACAAAATATCACACATACTATAACACATTCTTAATATTCCAAAAAAAATACACATAAAAATATACACTAACATACTATATAAATTTAATGTAATTAGGTTATAAAAATTATAAATCGTAAGAAGATGAAAAAAAATTCTAATCAAAATTCTAAATTAATTAGACAAAAGTTAATTAATTGAGAATTAAAAAACTAAATAAATTGAAAATTACTATTAAAAATTATTATTTAAAATATAATAATTTATAATTTAGTCCCGCAGTGTACCGCGGATGAAATCCTAGTATTAATCAAATTTAAAGTCATTAACTAAAAGTAATCATCAATACGTATTCGATAACCAATTTATAGTATTAGATACGAATAGACAAAAAGTATCATTTTAAATAATTGCTATAAAATTTATTTTTTAATTAATAAGCTGCAATAGTAGAGTTAAAAATATATTTAAGATGTATAAAAATAAAGTTGTATATGAAACTATAAAAATAAAAATAAAGTTGTATAACACTATTTTTGGTGAAAGCGGAAGAAGTATATAATATTAGACATTGCAATCTGATTTGTAAATTCACGTGTCTTGTATCCAAGACTCCATTCTAAAGCACTGTTTCTCTTGTGCACTTGTCTTCGTCATATGCAACACCCAAATTTAAGTTTATTTGTATTACTCTATTTCTCTCTTTCTCTCTAAAAAGTGGTCCTAGTTCTCTATATAACACCATTTCTTCTCCTTCTTCCTTCTCCCTTTCTTTCGACAAACACAAACAATTATACTTCTTTTCTAACCCACAAGCCATCAATAGAAGTGAGCCTATTCTTGGATTTATATTTCTAAGAATATATTTTTAATATATCTTTTCAAATCAAAATGTCGTCAAGCAGAAGGTCGAGACAAGCAAGCTCATCATCAAGAATTAGCGATGATCAGATCGCTGATCTCATCTCAAAGCTCGGACAGTCCATTCCGGAGATTCGCCAGAACCGACGTTCTAGCACGGTAAAACTCTCTACAAAGTTACTGTAATTCTATGAACTAAGAAGGTTTAATTTGGGCAGTTCGGCATATATAGTCATATAAGTTTGAATTTTATGATATTTATTTAGGGTTAGTCACTATGTTCAATAGAGAAACACACATATACAACATGTTGGAATAGTGCATTATACTCATACATATCGAATTACGTGTGGGAGATTGCATTCTGAAGTTTCTAAAAAGACTTTTGACCATTAACCGGACTTTGAGGAGAGGGGAACATATTTTCCCTAACTTCAGCATTAAGCTTCTCTAACTAATTTTGCTTTTATCATTGATTAATTACATTGAATGTGAGACGACTATATTGCTTCACGGACTATCAATTCAATACATTTATATATATGTACAGCACCGACTTATTTTTATACTACAACAAGAAAAGGACGAACACTAGATAATTAAGAAAAAGCCGGTTTCTATATATGGAAGCATCGTTTTCTTATAGTACCAATGTGTTAGCTTTTGGCAAGTTTTGAGCATAATTTATCTTAAGCTTTATAATAAGCCCCATTAGCATCATAACTTCAAGCTAAGACTCGTTTGAGTACTTATATTAAAATTTTCATTTTAATGGATATAATATTATATTAAATTCTTACTATAGAATGTACAACTTTGAAAAATGTATGTAGGTATCAGCGTCGAAAGTGTTACAAGAGACTTGCAACTACATAAGAAACTTGAACAAGGAAGCCGATGACCTCAGTGATCGATTGACGCAGCTTTTGGACACCATTGATCCTAACAGCCCACAAGCAGCCGTTATTAGGAGCTTGATTAATGGATAATTATTGATTAGTTGTGCTTTATATATTTGTGTGGGTCTCATTGAGAGGTTGATCCATCAGGATGAGCTTAATTATCTATTATATGTATCTTATATATTATTTACAATCATAGCTAGCTAGGGTTCATATTTGACCCTTTTTTTGATTTAACGCCATGCATGCAACCATTAAGCTTTAATTATAATAAATCAGATTTCTGCTAACTAATTACTTTTAATCTTATATATATGTGCGTGTTTACAGTTGTTTATATGTATAAATGTATTATACAAATGATATCATGTAAAGACAAGCGAGATATAATTTTCAACCGAATTTTAGACTAATCTTCAAGATTTTTTTTTCAAAAAAGTTGATTAATATATATATATATATATTGTCATTTAAAGCGTACTTTTTTGGTGAATTTTTTTCTTTTTCTTTATATATTTTTTTTATAATTTAATTATTCATATATCTTAATATTATGAAACATATGGATCGTCTTTGGTTGAAATATCAAGTGGCAGGATCATACGAATCTTGCTTATTAATGTGGCAATAAGGACACCATAAAGTAACGCGATTTTTGGCAACAAAAAAATTAGTACAGAGTCTTTTTAGAAAATTAGTACAGAGTTCAACATACACTAAATCAGATTCTTAAAAGGAGTTTGTCGTCTTTTGTGAGCAGATGTGAAATATAAATGACGTTAATACTTAGTTTTGTCGGAGAATTGGGATCATAAGCCACAAATTTTGCATAAATTAGCGTAGTAATTAAGAAAATTACTCACACAGTCACATATACATATCTGCACATACATAAAAGTATAAGACATGATGTGACTGTAACACAATCGTCTTTCAAATATGTATATAATTAGTATGGAGATCTTTCATGATTTGTTACTCACTGGATGTTTCAAGAATTTGTGGAGCTCTCTCTTCCATAATACAGTATACACTATGCAATTTGTCTATAAAAAAATTCACCAAAAATAAATCTACATAATGCAACGGTAAAGTAGTTAAATCGGTTGAAAATGGTAGCTTATGAAACAACTAACGAGAAACTTTTGACTACGAAAACTTTTACCTTTTAACATAAAATAAGCCTTTGACTCCTTCGTCAAAGGAAAAAAAAAAACTTTTTGACTTTTCTTGGTTAGGTAAAAGTAATTTAGCTATTATAGTGTAGTTTTATTTTGAAGACATGAATTTCAGTTTCCATTATCTAAAACGGTTTCGATATTTGACCTAAAGTTCAGAGCACTATTATGGCATAGTTTTTTTCTTTCCTGAACAGTATTCCCCCACAAAGATAACTGAACTAAACCTGGGAATGAATTTTCTACTATTCGCAACGACCAATAGCGATTGTCTACTTAACTATTTTATAAACTTTTTTCAAGTAATATATAACCCAAACATAAAATGTCTAACTAATCTTTTAGGATATACATGTCGAGTAATCCAGTTACCAGATTTTTTTAATAGACTTCTAAAACGTGATACTATTTTAAGTAGACAAAATGAGAGTACTTCAAATATATACTTCGATATACAAGGGAACTTAATTTGTTAGTTGTTACGTCTATTTTGTTTGTTAACTCTTCATTTTTTTATGTATACTAGCTAGCTTTATTTTGCTATCTATATTTTTAAATATGCATGTAAAAGGCTGTGAATATATTGTATCTGTAATTATTATTTTATATAGTTACGTACTGATATTCGAATCATATTATAAATTTCCACAGTAGAGTTGGTGGTAAGTAGGGATCTCTATATGGTCCCTTTCAATTGAAACCGTACATTACATTAGATACCCATATTATTTTGGGTATATATATATATATATAGTTTTTTTTTAAAGATATTTTTTTAGTAATAGTTGTGATTTCTACTATATATTATTAAATTCTTTTCATCCAAAATAATATACTGTATAGAAATTTGGAGTTTTGTTAGTTTTATGCAAATACATTTTTAATGGTATATATATATATATATATATGTAAACAATATATATATATATATATAGTTTACATCAATTTAGTCAGACATTCATTTAATGTGGTTAGCTAAATGAATATTAGTATGATTGAATTTTAATTTATAAGATCTGATTAAAATGTTGAAAAGTAATCGATCATATTTAATTTATAATGGCAAGTACAAAATCTGAAAGCTAGAATGGGACGTTATATAGCAAGACTTCAAAACAAGCATTCTAAAAAAAAAAAATGCATAGCAAAAATAATTAAGGACATTGCTTAATTTGAAAATGAAAAAAAAAATCTATAAAACAAAACTTATTTTTAAAATAGAAAAAATATATGATAATACATACTATTGAAATTCAAAAAGAATAAAAAAATCAATACCGGCTATAAAATTTCAAAACAAATGCAATTGATGGGACATAATATAGTGAATGTTGCTATACCCTACAAATTTTTATTATAACTACCGACATAATTGTTCACACCGTTAAACAAAGGAAACATCTAATTTTTTTTCTTTTTTTTCCTTCCTTTTTATGTGTGTTCTCCTTTGATCTAGAAAACATAAATTAAAAAAAAAAAAAGTAAAAGAATATATAAAATGAAAAAAAAAAAAAAAAGAGAGAGAGAAGAACTACATTCACGGTTAAGGTCGTTATCACTGTTTAACGGTATTGTCCAAAAACGACCGGTCAATGTTACTACTTACTACTAGTAAGTACCTCTTTTTGTCCTTTTCCCACATTTTCCGCGTTTTTTGACTTTTCAAACTCCAACATTAATCAAATTACTACCTCACTTACACTGATTTAGCTAATAATACAACCGGAAAGGCTTATGTTTCGCCCGCCGTCGTATCAAAGAAAAAAAAGCCGGTAAAAAAATCTATATGGATTTGATTTGTATATCATATGTATATAGAATCGTTTTAAAGGAAACACATAATAGTTTGTGTACCTTATGATTTCTAGACTAGAGGAGGAAAAAAAAAACACATAAATTGTTGGCTTTTATTATGTTCTGAGGGGCTGGCTACAAACCGAGGCCGTAATATTTATAGGGTCTCTTAAAGGCCCAAATATTTAGGCCCGTAAGCTCAACACGCGTGAGTTTCATAATGACAACTAATAACGCGCGCATCAATTAATTAGAGACTCTACCTCTTAAAAAAAGACGTGCGCGTCATCACTGTGGTGAAGTGTCGGAAAGTAGCGGCCCATTTGCACGGCCGAGTTAGTTAGCCCATTAGTAAAATTGTTTTGAGCTTTGCGATCCAATCAATCAATAAATAGATACACGAGTTTTTTTTTTCTTTCTTCGTCTACTAATTCAATCAGGAGTAAAGCCCACAAACAGTTGTAATACACATCGTAAACATGTATTTTACTATTCTCACAAATATAAAAGAAAGAAAGAAAACAAATATTTTAATTTTATTTATACAAAGAGTTATTACATTAAAAAAACATTTGGTTTTAGAATAAAATCCAGCATGTGAAAAAAAGAGAGAGGATGAAATCCATTTTCACACTAAAAATCTATTTGAAATCGTCTTTCTAGAAAAACGTATACGTCAAAATATTTTCTTGGAATCTTACACATATATACTCTTAAAAATCTGAAACTGGCAATGTTTGAGTACTTATATTTGTATTTTTGTCGATGACATAAAGCATATGAATTTGAATCTAAGTGATAGTCGGTATCAAATTCTACTAAATTTTATGGATGCTTTAAATTAATGTCTAACTTATGATATTGATTTCAAATATATATTTTAAGATATTCATTTTTACGTGATTATTCATTTATGTTAATAATAATATTGACATAATGTCATTGAAACATGAAGATAGTCATCAGTCATTCAAACGTGACATCATCTAGTTCTAGATACTTTGCTTGCCGCATGATAATAATTGTGAAGAAACGAACAATCGCTTTAGCTTCGGTTAATATAAGATATGAACAACCACTACAAGAAAATAATTTTATTGAGACGTATTTTTGAGACAAAAAAGTTTCGTCACAAATTTGTGACACTTTAAATACGATATTATGACTAAATTTATTTGTCACAAATTCATAGTATTTTCGTCACTATATTATGACGGAAAAAATCAGTAATGAAAGTTTGTCACACATAGTGACGAATATGCTACGATAATATTAATTGTCACTCTTATGACTACATTGTGACCAATATGTTGTTGCAAATTAGTTATGAACTTATAACATATATGCAAGTCACAATTTGTGATATTAAAATGAGTAAACATTAATCATAAAATAGTGTAAATTGTTATGTAATTTATGCAAAGTCCATTAAACCAAATCTCTAACCCTAATTTAACAAAACTTATTTAAGAGATGATTAGGGTTTTATTCTTTATATTTTCGTGCCTCCAAAATCTAGAGAGAGAGAGAGAGAGTAAACCATTTGAGAGAAAGAGAACAAGGAGCCACAATTGAGATTAAGGACAGATCTTACATGTCTTAGGAGATGGTGGAAAAGAAAGGGTAAACGAACTCTTTTATGGACGAATTTTGGTGAGCAATTTCCCAACCCATATATGTAAGTTTTCCCCAAAGGATTTTGTAACCCTTTTTGTAGATTAAAAGTTATACATGATTTCTCAAACCTATTCTGCGCAGATCCGCGAATTAACATCAGTCATCTTATGAAATCGTTTCCCACTGCTACAAATTGAACCAGAAGCTGATCTACCTGCCGTTGGAAAGATCTGAGTCTTACCTTTCCAGAGAGCCTAAGATCGTTTCTATAGGAGTTATAATATGAAAGTTCTGATCGAATATGTGCAGCTGGTCGAATTTGTGATTTATTTTCTTTATAAGAATAAAAATAGCTTATAATGTATATCTAATGTTTATGATTATAAAAAATTTGTATGATTATAAATTTTTAAAAATAATATTTTTTTGAGATTAATTTTTTAGTTATAATTTTTATCATATGCAATGAATTTTTTAGTAATAACTTAGCATTTGAAACTTACTTCTAATGATAAGATTGGACATTATGATAGTCACAAAATATCATGATTTTTAAGTATTTGTTAAAATTTTGCGACAAATTTTTAATTATCATTTGTGACTATTTGAGACTATAGTTTCGTAAAAATAAGATACATGATTAAAACGTTATTTGAAACATGAATTGTGACGATTTAAAGACGTTTTGTTAGTCTGTAATTGAGACAATTTTGTTACTTTTTGTGTCGTAATTATTGATGACAAAATTGTTACTAATATATTCGTTGCAACTCTTGTGACGTTTTTGTTACAAATAAAAATTTGTGACCATTGTATTGCAACCATTTAAACATCATCACAAATTCGTAATAATGTTTATATTATACTAAATACTTTTTATTATGACTAAATCTTTCGTCTTTATAAAATTATTTTCATGTAGTGAACACTACGGTTAATTTACATTTAAAATATGACTGGGTCAATAACTAACATAAAAGAAACGATCAAACGAACCCGTTTACAAATATAACGAAATAAGAAAAGGACCCGTTAAAAGATAAATATAAATTGTTTTTAAAAAATAGTAAAGAGTGGAGAATTGAAGTATCCCAAGAAAGAGGCAGAGAGAAGTAGAGGAAGCAGAGCACATGGGAGCAGTGGAGCTAGTTGGAGAAGCTTCAGATCATATATTTATATTTTTCTTTATTATTATTGTAATGTAGTGTTTTTATAAATTAAAAAGACATTTCAATAATTTTCCTGCAACAAAAGCATATTGCCAAAGGGGATAGATAGATAGGTGTTAATACTCTTTCAAATCTTCCCAATACAAGCATGTGAAAGACCTTGTTGTAGGACAGGTCTGTGGCACTATATTGTAGGACCCAATTCTTTTATTTGTATTCAAATACTATATTACATTATACCCCCATATACTAACAAATGTAAACATATTGTGTATATATGTTTGATACTGCGAAAGCCACCACATAGATATGACAATTGGGAAACACTAGTGGTGGGTCTCTTTATCTTTCACATCTAACCTTGGATTCTCATAAAAACTCTTTCCAACAAAATTCAGTAGAGTGAAAGAAAGAGCATCTCAATCATCATGTTGCCAATCTATATCTATTTATCACACTATACAATGAATTTATATCATAGATTTTGTTTTCTTCTTCACGATTTACATATAAGTTGAATGGTTTTGGAATCAGCATTTCTATATATATAGGTGTTACGTTAATGAAAGAGCTTTCTTCAAAAATATTTAGGTCACACGTCTAGAAAGAGAGAGAGATAACCCTTCATATTTGGACCCCGAACTTTTAAAATTTAGTCGAATGTTTATTCTAACTTATACGAAAGAAAAAAAAAAAGACTTTACCTACCTCTATATATATATATATAATTTTTTTTCTTTTTGACACAGTTAATAATAGTTATCACTTAATACTTTGAATCTAAGATTCTAAATAATAAAGACTTAAGTTTGGTTATGTAAGAAAAACTTAGGTCGGTGCATGGTGTGAACGCGATTTGATTACCTGGCGAGAAGAACACACATGCGTTTAAGTTGTACTGTGGAATGTTCTTCAAAAAACCAATGAGTGTGATTTTTCTTATAAGAATTTTTTTTTTAAATCCTTCTAAGAAAAGTAATATATATGTACGCGACAGTACGTAAAATGTTAATAATAAAGTTTGAAAAAATGCAATAATATAAAATCGGTGATCTATACGCACTAGCAAACCTTATACGTACAAACTACAGTTAGATATGTGGAGGATATATAATTAATTATTGATTACACCTGAAAAATTAAAATTCATGCATGATAAATTAATGTATTCGAGCGTACCGCTCCAAGACACCATTAGCATTGATTACAATTTCCCTAATGCGACGCCTATATTCGAGGATTGAGAGTAATGGGTGTCATCATTTCTTTTAATTGTTTGCTTATCTTCTTAAAATGATTAAATGTTTTGTACATATTAATTATATCGTACATGAGTAGATCTAAAAGTTTCCAACATTTTACACTGATTGATCTCGAATTTTTTAAGCTAATCTTTATATCATATCCCTCAAAGATAATTTATTGGTGAATCTTGAGACCTAATTGTGAATATTAGGATAATAACTGTGTGACAAAAGGATTAGTTTGATAAAAAAAATTGTCAAAATCAATTGTATTAGTTGGTTTATAGTTGTATATATGTACAAGCTAAGCTGTATATTAGTAGCATAAGATTAAACAGTATATATATAAATGAAGTGGAAAATGTATGTACATATCCATGTGCTATTAAATTTCAATTTTAATTTCCCAAGTGTCCTATACAAATTGTATCAAAAGAAAAATCAGCATATGCCCTAAAAGCTTTAGATGGTATAAAGAGTGGGTCCTATTCAAACCTCCTATGAACTGATCTCTTCCTTCTTCTTCTTCTTCTCACTAATTCTTCCTCACAAGAAAACTTCAAAGCTCTTGTGTAATATTGTTCTCCAACAAGTTATCTAATCTAGGAAAATTAATCAGCTCACAAACAATTCATAAGAAGAGTTGATCGCTGCTGGGCTTTGAGAGTTTGTATAGATATATATATATATATATATATCATATATATGTATATGTATGAGGAGGGAAGGAACAATATTAGTAATAATCAAGAAGGATTGAGATTGGAGATGGCCTTTCCACAACATGGATTCATGTTTCAGCAACTCCATGAAGACAATTCTCATCACTTACCTTCCCCTACCTCTCTCCCTTCTTGCCCTCCTCACCTCTTCTATGGTAAGTACCTCTCTCTCTCTCTCTCTCTCTCTCTCTCTCTCTCTCTCACTCACATACACGCACACACACACACATATAAGACACAAAAAAAATTTCAAGATCTTTGATTGTTACTTTACCAAAATTTGAATACAAAATTTATCAATGTTCCATTGAATGTTTGTTCACTTCGATATTCACATAGCGACTTCGAGATCAATCTGGCTTCGGCCTTGGAATCCTAAGTTACCAAAAAAAGAAACGTGGTAATTAACTTTGTTGTATTTTTTTGGTGTAGGAGGAGGAGGAGGAAACTACATGATGAACAGATCAATGTCGTTTACGGGAGTACCAGATCATCATCATAATCTAACTCAAAAAAGCCCGACCACGACCAACAACATGAATGATCAAGACCAGGTAGGCGAGGAAGACAATCTATCGGATGATGGGTCACATATGATGTTAGGAGAGAAGAAGAAGAGGCTGAATTTAGAGCAAGTTAGAGCATTAGAGAAGAGCTTCGAGCTAGGGAACAAGCTGGAGCCGGAGAGGAAGATGCAGCTTGCCAAGGCTTTGGGATTACAGCCTAGGCAAATTGCGATATGGTTTCAGAACAGGAGAGCTAGGTGGAAGACAAAGCAGCTCGAGAGAGACTATGATTCTCTCAAGAAACAGTTCGATGTCTTGAAATCGGACAATGATTCTCTTCTTGCTCACAACAAGAAACTACACGCTGAGGTATGTAATATACACACACAAATTCTACTAGTATTTCTATTACAACATCATCACGTTACTCCGATCAAAATGATATGAATGTTTGAATATTATATGTACTTCGTGGTCTATACGATGAAAGAAATAATAAGTATTGATAGTTTGTAAATTTTAGTTGATGACTTATTATCAATAATCAAGCATATAAAACCTTCATGGATCAACACGTAGTTGGAGATCTTAGAATGGCTTTAATATGTATATATATAGTATGATATCATTTGCTATTAGATTATTGATAGGCTCTTGATCCAACGCAAAGATGTTTGTCAAAAGACAGTAATTATAAACTCTTTTTGTATTATTATTAAATAAAGATTCTTGTGTACATACATTTTAAATTACTACTAAACTTCCCATGTGCTTGTGGAGTTGACATTACGATAATTTATTTTATTTAACAATTAAATAGATCTCTCCACTGACTTTGGTTTACGTGTGATGATATTGGCAACATAAAACAGTTAGTGGCATTGAAGAAACATGACCGTAAAGAATCAGCAAAGATCAAGAGAGAATTGGCAGAAGCTTCATGGAGCAACAATGGAAGCACAGAAAATAACCATAATAACAATACTTCAGACATAAACCATGTGAGCATGATCAAAGATCTTTTCCCTTCTTCAATCCGATCTGCGACCACGACCGCAACCACGACCTCAACGCATATCGATCATCAGATGGTTCAAGAACAAGAACAAGGATTTTGCAATATGTTCCATGGCATTGATGAAACGACGTCGGCTAGTTATTGGGCATGGCCTGACCAGCAGCAACAACATCACAATCATCATCAGTTCAATTGAGTATACTGTTCAAGAACAACTTCATAATCTTCAACATCATACTCATCTTGATATCATTACTATTATCATCAAAAGAAAATTTCATAGAATTTTTTTTTAATTGAGTTATTTTGGAATTATTTGGCACTGTTTAAATTAAATTGAATTGGGTCTTTATGTTTTTTTTTTCATTTGGGTTTGTAGAGAAAATTGGTGTATAGGGGGATACTCAACAAATTTGTAGTATGATTTTTCTCGTCACTTCAATTGAATGAATAAATTTTTCTTTCATATGCAAATATGACAAAGCAGCGCATTAAAACATGTTATATTCGTCAGGAATGATGATTTTTTATTTTCATCATGTTTATTCCAAAAAAAAAAAATCATCAGTTTTATTCACTAATTTTGCAAATATATTTTTAAAAATTTTCCTAAACTCTCCAGCTTTATATACTTCTGAAGCGAACGTGTCAAAATGACATCGTCTTGTAAAGTATAACATATATATGATAAATTTGGATTTAAAATATTTTGCTAGGTTGGAACACAAAGCTAAAAAGAAAATAACAAAAACATATGAGAAATTGCAGATGCATGTGCCTTCGAGTGGGATTCCAGCTCTGCCATTGACACAACATGAGCCATGAAATATATCTTACATCTGACATTTTTCCATCTACCTTTTAATTTTATTTTATAAAATCGTGTGCTCGTGTGTGATTTTTTCTTTCTATCAGATATATGAGATAATGTTATTAGTAAATAGTAGTTACCCTGAATTTCGTAAATCATCATTAAGCATAATTATTCTAATTTTTCGTTCATTTATCATATTTGAAATGAACTTTAACTTTATTAGTTTGAAAAATTGTAAATTTCTATCATCTAATAAATTTTGCTTAATCTAATACTTTTAGTTAGAATAATTTTTCTTTGCTAGTATATATAGTATGTTTTTCTTTCTTATAGTACTTGTATATTGCATAATCGACAGAACGAACTCATACCAAATTAGTATAATATATCTTTAACATTTTAATGAAATACTTAAACCAAAGTTTAAATAACTATTTTATGTGTCGCATATAGATCTAAGTATAATATACTTTTTATTCAATCACGATGTTGAGTACTGTTGTCCTTTTCATAAACTGATTTAACTTCTTTATATAGTAAATAAAAAAATTTGAACTGAAACTCGAACTGATATAAGTCAGTAAACGTTTTATTTAATTTATTTAAGATATTTACAGTAACCAACTAATACGGAAGCTTTTTTTTTGTGTGCAAAATACTAATATGGAAGTTTTTACTAACAATTTTAGATAATAACGATAGTGGTAACAGGTAACTGAGGAAGATTATTGGAAGCACACATTCCAAAGACGAAAAAGAAAAGTCCAAAAAGAGAACAGAAGTGAAACAGTGTTTCGAAGAAATAGGTCACTCATCTAGCTAGCTTTTCGATCTTTGG
Organism: Camelina sativa; assembly: GCF_000633955.1. Classification (NCBI taxonomy): domain Eukaryota; kingdom Viridiplantae; phylum Streptophyta; class Magnoliopsida; order Brassicales; family Brassicaceae; genus Camelina; species Camelina sativa. The sequence goes on along the minus strand of NC_025704.1, from coordinate 6,854,609 downwards.
ATGCTTTTGAGTTCAAGAGTTTGTAATTTTTAATTAGAAACTCTCTCTATATATATACATGTATTTATTTTTAATATTATTACACAAGAAAACAAATAGAGTACCAAATATTTTTCTCCTTTTGTGGGCTCTCCATGTGACCTCACTGCCACCACTTCACTTCCTACAAAAACTCAAACTTGCGATTGTGAAAGTTTGGCCAAAAACGATATGTATGTTCAAAATAAATGTGTATTAGTAGCATCCAGTTAATTATGAGGTAAAGTTGTTAGGCAATGGTTTCTCTTAAATCTGTTATGATAAATTACTAAACTTAATCGTTTCAGTTTCACCAAGAATTTCTTTTCGATAACGGTTTTGAGTTTGAATATTCGACAGAAACCTTCACGACTCTGAATTTTTGAAATATGCATATTTAGTTTTTGTTCTCATTCTTGTGCACAAATTAAATTATTTCACATGAATTTGATCATGTGGAAGGAAAGTATTGCAAAAGTTAAAAATTTTATGGTCAGCTCACAAAACTATTATATTCGGACATCACATATACGTGTACGTACTTACATACGTAGTTTATGGAATATATACATATATATAGCTAGATAATGGCATGTGAGATCTTGGGTTTTCTCATATAGTTTATAAGGTTGTATAAGGAATTTTGGTGAAGTGCACATGTTTATGTTGATGGATAATGGATGGGTCAACTCCTATAATATGTTCTGTTTTCAACTTTTCTACATTTGATTTAACAAACACCGTCTAACGAATAAATTGACCCGCCATAATCGCATAATTTGATGTTAATAGTATCCCTAAAAGTAACTATACATTGAAATGATAATAAGTTAATAACTAATAATTCTCTAGAGAAAATTGTAAGGATGTGTGTGTTTTATTCCGTAAGTTGTTGCAGAGTACATTCATTTATATACCTTTGCTTGTGCCCGATTATAATGTGCAAAACTGTATACATAACTTTTTTTCTTCTTAAGTGTACATACTGGGGTCGCTGAACTATTTTTTTTTTTGTAAAACTGTGAATTTTCATTTAAGAAATTCAATTGTACTGATTACAATAGCGATGTGAGACTCTGTGATAGCTTTTGCCACAAAAAAAAATTAAAAGACAAAAGGTATCTGAAAAACAGACCAACTAGAGGGGACTTCCGTAGTCTCAATAAGCATATTTAAGCCAGTTTTCCATTAGCCGTTTGAAATTTTCCAGTGGCTCTTTGCAAGAATGGCGTCTCTTATCTGTCGATCCAAAAACCTGAATAGGATGTGCGGTGGTGTTGCCTGGTAATTGTGAAGGCGCGCATTTCTCTCAGTCCAAATGGAGTATATAGTTGCTTGCGCCACCAATCTTCGCAGTGTCTGGGAGGAAGTTGCATCCGACATATCCAACCAACCCGTAAACGCATCCCAGGTGTGGAAAACAAAAGGATTGTATCCCAGCCTCTTAGTATTTTGCAACCACAAAACTTCACTTAACTCACAATAGAGAAAAAGGTGCTCTCGAGTTTCAGACTGTAGCCCGCATATGCAACATTTGTCCTCAACCTGCATTCCCCAGTTTGCCAGCCTGGATCTTGTGGGTAGTCGATTTAGGTGAGTGATCCATAGCATGAAAGTGTGTCTTGGGATAGCCCCTTTGTACCACACCTGTTTTGCCCAAAGTGGTGATGCTTGACGGTACCTGACAGTCTCTCAGGTCCTCTTAGTGCTGAAATGGTCCAAGAGGTCATCATCAATTTTCCAAAGAAATCTATCCGGTTCATTACACAGAATGGGCGCTGTTGTGTTGTGAGGTGGATATGCAAGAGTTCCGCTTGTGGAGATCTAGCAGGTCTGAGATGCCATCCATCATTTAAGCAGACTTGAGAAACCGTGTGCAAGATTGGTATACCTGTCTGAGAAGGACCCGTATGACCCAAAAACTGAATCAAAGGACCAAACGGAGACCACCAGTCAGTCCAAAAGGAGATCTTTTCACCATTTCCCAGTTCGCAGCGAAGAAACCTGTTTGCAAGAGGTCTCAAATGCAAAAGAGATTTCCATGTCCAAGACGTTTGCTTCTTTTCATCAATGAGCCAGAAAACACCATCTTT